>NW_008594954.1:311-2485 GCF_000691845.1 Merops nubicus | reverse complement strand
ATGGGCTGGTGTCCTCCCCAGGCACGTGGCATGGGGAGCAACCTCCACTTGCACCCTCCTCTCTGGCTGAGCTCAGGGGCTCTGCCACCTTCCTCGGCTGCTCATCTCCCCACTTCACTGGTGCCAAAACACCCTGGGGCAAACCCAGGGACAAGGGGCACCTGCAGGGACCGGAGCAGGCTGCGGCCCAGGGCAGATGCCACCAGAGGGGTCCACCAGGCCCCTCGAGGCTGCCGTCCCTTGCTCTGATGCCAAGGACAGAATGCACCAACCCGACAGCGCTGCAGCAGCACTGGGAGGAAGGGATGAGTGTGTGGGGAGCACCCCCACCCCCTGGAGCCCCTCCGCCTGGGTGGGGGCACAGCACACTCTCACCATCATCCACAGGGTCCCGGAAGGAGCCCGAGCGGATCATGCCCTTGGGCTTGTCGGCCAGGGAGAGGGTGCTGCCCGTCTGGGACGTGCTGTACAGCTCGAAGGTGGAGTCGTGCGTGGGGATGCTGTTGGAGCGGGTGATCCGCGGGGCTGCGGTGGAAGTGGGGCTCACTGCAAGGAGAAGGCCAGGGAAAGGCAGGGTCAGAGCCACGCGGGGGACCTGGGATCAGGGTGGGAAGCGGGCCTGAGAGCGATCTACAAGAGCTGGGATGGAGAAAGGAAGCAGGAATCGTGGTTCCAAAGCAGGGAGGGGCTGGAGAAAAGCTAAAACACAGATTTACACTGGGAAGACCTGGACACCAGCACCAAGGAAAGAAATCCATCGCCCTGGGGCGAAGCGGGCACCACCACGGCAGAGTCCATCACCTGCGGGTGCAGGAGAGGAGCACCTCATCACTCACAGCCCCAGCCCTCCCGCTGGGTCCCCTAAGCCCTCCAGGAACATGTAGGTCCTGACAAGAACCTCACAAGAGCCCCCTGCCCTGCCAGGCACGCTCAGAAGCACAGGGAGCTGCGGGCAGAGCCCTCAAGGTAGCCGACATGCCCTGAAGCAGAGGTGATGGACATCCCTGGCCCCTGCACACAACCCAGCACCTCGGTGGGGCCAAAAGCACTGGGTGCTGTGTGCCAGGACTGCTGGGGGCGTTGAGGAGAAAAGCAGCACCCAGGGCAGCACCGTCAAGTCACAGGGGGAGCAAGGGGTGGTGGGGAGCAGTAGGGACAGGCGGGAGGGGGCTGGCAGTGGAGGGCACTGACCGATGCTGGTGAGTGGACCCTTCCCAACCAGTGCCATGGGCAGGGCGGGGGGCGAGGGCAGCTCCTGCTGGTCGTCCGACTCTGGGAGCCCGCTGCTGATGGCATGTGAATGCCGCCGCTCCTTGGCCTCCTCCTGGGAGTGGAGCTGGTACCTGGGGAGCAGAGCAGAGATGGGTGTGGGGAGGTGGACCAGCACCATCCTGCCTCCTGCCCACTGCACTGCAGCCCAGCCTCCCCGGCACGCATGGCACCACTGGTCCCTCAGAAAGCTCCACACAGCCACCCTCGCTCCCCAGTGCCATCCAAGAGTAATTTGGGCTCTTTTACCTCAACCCTTTCTTGGGCAGCGTGTTCCTGTCACGGTTGGCACTGGAAGGGAAGGAAAGATCAGTGACGTCCCTGCACAGACAGGGGAAGGGGTGATGGGGACTGAGCCACGGGGACAAGGAGCTTTTCCCCAGAAATGCAGCAGGAAGAGCCTCCAAAGCAGGCAGAGGTCATAGAAGGATGGCAGGGAGGGATCCAAGCCCACAGACATGCCCCAGCAGCCCCATGTCCTCCCTCCAGCCATACCTGTCCAGATGTGAGAGCCGAGGGCTCCCGCTCCAGCCCAGCTCCCCTGCCTCTTCCTCCTCCTCCTCAGTGCTGGTGGGGGGTGCAGCAGCAGGGGTGGGGGTGCTGCCCCCTGAAAAGGCACTGGGCAGGCTCATGGGCATCTGCAGGGACTCCATGCTGCGGTGCAGGCCTGAGAGCTTGGGGTACATCCTGCCCTCCTTGGGGACGCTGAAGCCACCCATGAGCTCCAGGCCCTGGGAGAAGCTGGCCGAGTTGATGTTGAGGATGGGGGCAGGACTGGGGCTGAAGCAGGGCGCGAGGTGCCCACCAGTCGGGTGCAGGTCCTGCAGCTTGGCAGCGTGTGGGGGGTGCAGCTCGCTGGAGGAGGGCAAGTCCAGGCTGTTGGAGTTGACCTTGTCCAAGTTGGC
>NW_008594954.1:0-281 GCF_000691845.1 Merops nubicus | reverse complement strand
TTGGTAAGGAATCAATGGAGACTCGGGTGCTGGGCATGGCTGAGTATAGAGGTGCTCAGAGGTGTCAGGACCGTACCTGAGAGGTGTTGGGGGCAGCTCAGCCACCTTGGCTGGCGGTGGGAGGTTGGCCTGGGCTTTCGGGGTGCTCTCAGGAGAGCCAACGCTCTTCAGCGTCCCGCACTCAGAGTCCAGCGCCACCGCCTTGGCCTTGGCCTTCTCCTTCTCGCGGTCCGTCTGGTTGACCGGGGCCGGCGCCCCGCGGCCGGCGCCCACCTTGGAGG
>NW_008594953.1:11529-12065 GCF_000691845.1 Merops nubicus | reverse complement strand
TTTTATTTTATTTTATTTTATTTTGTATTGGGAATGAGGGAAAAGGCAGCAGAGTTGCAGAGGCCTCTGTGTGCCTTTAAGTCAAAACATCTATTTTAAAAATACTCTTCCTTCCTTTCCTCCTGCTCCATTTTTCTAAATAAAGGATATGAGATGTTGTTGTTTGTAGTGGGTTTTTTTTTCCTAAGCAAAGAGGACCCCTCGGCGCATTTTTCTTTTCAAATGTGAAATGAGGTGGAAAATCCTCATTTCATGACAGGAAGGACAAATATTGACACACGGTTAATATTTGTCAGGAGCCCTAGAAGCAACCTGAGTGCTAAAATTTCATATAGATTTATAAGTGTCCATGGGTGGGGGTTATAATTAAATAATAAACTCAACTTGATGATGGGGAAACCTGAAGAAAGCAAATTCTGCTCTTTGAGGCTGAGGAAAGAGCTGCCCAGGGTGAGAACACACTGTCCATGGATTCCATCTCTCTCTCTTACACTGAGCAGGACACACATGGTCCACCTCCCATGCACCCAACACCA
>NW_008594953.1:2252-11498 GCF_000691845.1 Merops nubicus | reverse complement strand
GCTCTTCCTCTACTCAGGTGCACCTCCTGGTGTGATGCTCAGCCTCATCCACGCTCACATTGCTACAGGGAGGACCATCTCCATCTCTCCCACCCATTTCTAAGGCCACCCACCCACATCAGGCTTCTCCTTCTGTTTTTTCCCCTATTTTTTCCCCTCTTTCACACAAATATAACCTGTGTAATCGAGTGGCACCCGTTGAGGGGGGGGGACGCTTCTGGAATTTATCACCATTATTGCTCATCGCCAACGTAAATAGCACATGTCAGCTCAATATTCAGTGGTCACTCAGTATTTATTAAGTCCTGTCCACTCTGGCCTTTTTTAGAGGAAAGCCCCGGGGCAGATTAGCTGCTGGCCCTGCCACGCCGTGTCACTTATCTGTTCGCATTGATTATGAAAGTCAGCTGGGGCCAGGACTCACTTTTTCCTTCTGCTCTCAGACCCCCTCTTACAAGCACCCCTGCTTGGATTTTCATGAGGAAATAATCAGATTAGGGCTTCAGCGGCGAGTTCATATGGAGTTCTCTTTCTCCAATGTGCTACTAACTGAATAAACGTGTTTTGCGGTAAATTGTAAATGACATTATGATTACTAAAGGCAGCATGGGTTTCATTTAAAAGTGATCGAAATTGCAGGCTGCAGAAATTGTGAGTGGCAGGTAAGGCCATTTGGAAGGAGATGAGCCACGATGCGTGTGCGGGCGTGGGTGGGCGTGATGGTGTGCAGGAAAGAGAGCAAACCCACTCTGAGAGGTAGAGAGAGAATAAAAGTCCTGGGAAATCACAAAATATCAGCCAATCTCTTTTGCAGACAAGAGAAATGTCACTGAGGGGAGACAGGGGGGTTTCCAGGAGAGCAGATGATGAGATCTGTCAACCTTCGTGGGCTGGCTGTGTGCTGCAGGGTGCATCCTCCCAAGGCAACATTCCAAATGTCTCCAGAGTGCAGCATTTCCACTTCTGCTTCTGAATGGAGTTGCATCTCTCTCTTGCTTTGCTCCCAGCACATGCCGAGAGCAAAATACTTACACTGAGAAAAGAAAAAAAGAAAGTAATAAAGGGAATGGGGGGGGAAGGGAAGAAAAAGGGAAAGAAAATGGTAAGGTGGTGTCTAAAAATAGAGGCTTTTGCACAGATCCTATCTCACTTGGACACCCTCCCTGAACAGAGCTTGACATTGATGTAATTTCATTGCTTTCCTTGGTGATGTGCAGAGTGAGAGCTCCTTCTGGGGAACTCTCACAGACCATGGTCTGCACCTGAGGAATCCTCTTGAAATAAATAATAAGTGCCCACCGGATCCAGGCATTGAGATGTAACTGTAAGCAGAACCCCAGATAATTTCTCATGGCTCTTTTCTTTTCCAGGAGTCTGACAGTTTCCTTGATAAGGGGAATGTCCTTTTATGCATCAAAAGGTTTGTGACTCTCAAGGATGTTACTGTCCTTTCCATCATTGGTGCCAGGCACGGCTGATCTACAGACACGCCCCCAAAAGTGCAGAATGAGGAGCACAGAGTTGGATTAGGCATTGGCCATGCTTTGCCTAGCACATTTATGAGCACAGCTAGCTCAGGAAGGAGCACACTTGATGAGGGAAGGAGGATTATAGCTGGCTACAGAAGCAAATTCCTCCTTTGATTTTATTTTGAAGAGAGGAAGGAAAAACAGAAACATGCGTCTTCTAAGGTGCTCCAGGCAAAAATGTTTATGGTTTTGGTGCCCGTATCTGAACTCATTTACTTTTATTCTCTCTTTATAATCAGGGATGATCTCATCATCACAGCCTGAGGCACAACTTCTCTCATCTTAAAGCAGAGAACTATGGTTGGTCAGATGGAGCATACCCTAACTCATAAAACCATACGGATTGCATCGTTTCTGTATAGAGCCTTCCATACAAGGATTGAGTACCTTGAGTCCTGTGTCCAGTTTTGGGCACCACAGTAGAAGAAGGACATTGAGGTGCTGGAGTGGGTCCAGAGAAGGGCAACGAGGCTGGTGAGAGGTCTGGAAAACATTCCTTAGGAGGACCAGCTGAGGGAACTGGGGTTGTTTAGTCTAGAGAAGAGGAAACTGAGAGGTGATCTTATTGCTTTCTAGGACTACCTAAAAGGAGGTCGTAGTGAGGCTGGTGTTGGTCTCTTCTCCCAAATTATTAAAGATAGGATGAGGGGAAACAGCCTCTAGTTGCACCAGGGGAGGTTTCATTTGGATATTAGGAAGAATTTCTTCACTGAGAGAATGGTCAGGCACTGGGACGGTTGTGCAGTCATCATCCCCAGAGATGTTCAAAAAATGAGTAGATGTAGCACTTGAGGCTATGGTCTAGTGGTTAGGGAAATGCTGGAATAAAGGTTGGACTTGATGATCCTAGAGGTGCTTTCCAACCAGAGTGATTCTATGATTCTCTTGACTTGTCTCCACAGACATTTTGGATAGTATTTGATGGCAAACTCTGACATACATGGAAGTGTCTTAGCTCCTGTTATATTAGGTGAAAGAATTCCTAAAGTTATCTGAAGTGGTTTTTGCACTCCCGTGGATCATGTATTATACCTACAGATGTTGTAGCTACCCAAAGAAGCCCAAGTGACATCAGGTACTTGTGTTTATGTGACAAATTCCTACCTCTGGGCTGTAAAATCAGAGGATAGTAAAGGGCAATCCAGCTGAAAAAAAACCAGAAATATTTTAGGGTGAGCTTCTTTACTTTTTAAAGTGTTTTGTCTGCACTGATAGCTGGAGAGCTGGAGGTGTTTCAGCTAACATAAATGTGTGTCTGTGTAATTCCAGGTTCTGGGGGGTATCCCAGAATGCCTCTACCTTCCACCCTTGAAAGACACAGGTCTTCTGTAGACCTTGTGTCACATGTCTCAGATACTTCAGGGCATCACCTGAAATACTTGATGCTTGTCTGTGGGCAAATGATTTAAACTCCAGATCTCCACTGGGAGCTTGGACACTTGGAGCACATGTAAGGGTCTTCCCTCTTTGTAGGTGTCTGAATCTGATGCTTTCTTCTAGATCTAAAACTTGGTGAGGTAGTTCACTGCTGGAGTAGCTAATGATGTTCTGGCCTTTTCTAGTTTTTTTTTTTTTGTTTGAGATACAATCCCTGTGAATGGGATGAGATGGCTTTGTGTAGAGTTGAATTACCATTCCAGAGAACTGCCATCATGCCCTAATTTGTTACCCTGCTGCAAGCTTAGAGTCAGAAGACATAAGGACATAGGGACCTAGTGCTGTCAGACCAAAGGTCCACCTAGTGTGTCTGCTCTTTCAACAGTGACCATAATTTGGTGTCTAGAAAGAACAAGGTAGGTGTATGTGATGCTTCTTTGTCATTCATCAGCATTCTTCAAACATTTTCAGCTCAAGGACATCTTCAGGTAGATGTGGTTTCTACCTAATTAGTAACCCTTAACATCTAAGCTTCTCTTAAAAAAAATATGTAAAGTTTTAGCACCCACAAACGTGACTTTGAACACTGAATGGGACAACGAGCAGCTATACCACAAAATGTTGAGATGATGTCTAAAACAATTTTTGTTTGGGTTTCCTTTCCTCATCTCCCTCTCTTCTCTTCCAGGAATTTACAGAGATGACAGCAAGTGCATCTTTAAGCCCTCAGTGCAAGGCTATTTCTGCAAGCAGACAGATCATGCACTTGTCATCCTAGAAAATTTGGACCCTGGTATGGTGAGCCAGCGATTGTTTCCAGTGGTAGCAGTGACTGACAGCTTTATGGATGCCTTCAGTGATGTGACTTCACATACGTTGTGTTATCCAGCAGAGCATCACTCTACTTTCTTCTCTGTGTTGCCATCCACCAAACTCACGACAGTTTGCTTCCCAGACCTAGCACCTCTGGCTTTCAGACTCTACCTCCTCAGTGGCCAAAACACAACCAGACTGCCCCTGGCTATATTCTACAGTGAACCACTCAGCCTTCGTGTTTTCATTCGAGGGAAATACATCCCTCCAACCCCGTCTGCTTTTTCACTGAATGAAGGAGCAGGAGCCAATTACTTTAGCTTTGAGGACAATCTTCTCTATGTTCTCCTCCATGAGAAAGAACCCGTCGAAATAGTTGTTGGTCTTTCCCTTCTTGTGGCTTTCACTGTAACAGAGGCTGTTGGTGAAGAGAGTGAGGCAAGTCTAATATATCAATTAGCTGATTTCTTGGAGGTTGGTCATGACCAAGTCAGAGTAGTCTATCATGTTGTGGGAGGTGAAAGCATGTTGAAGGTAATCTCAGCCAATGTTAGCAAGAAGAAATATCACTGCCCTGACTTGGCATTTTGCACAGCCTCTCATAGCAGGTATGGCTCACAGAAAGTGGAGAGAGGACCACTGAGGACCCGAGCCCTGCAGCCATCTGATGTGGCTGGTCCATCAAGAGTGCTCATCATTGAACTTGGTGATCCACCAGACCATCCAAGAAACGAGCTGACAACTGACAGCTTAAAGAGCTTGGCCAGAACAATTATCAACACTCACCAGACTGGAGACCTTCAGCGAGGCCTTGGCTTGCCAGTTGATGCCTTAATGGTGGCTCAGTCTGCCTTACTGTTCCCAGCAGAAGCCAACAATACGTAAGTACCAGGTGCACTGTCAGCAGATACTGGGAATCTCCCTTGAAACTATAAAGTATTGGGTAAAGTCAGTGTTTCTAAGACTATAACAGCTCTTCTGTTTTAAACAAATCTATGAATGCTTATAAATTGATGGCACCAGAGATGGGTTATTAAAGACAGGTTGTTGCCTTAACTAACTTGTAGGTCTAAACCTTGATTTATATATTTTTAAAATTTCAGTCCAGAAAAGACTATTTACTCTAAAACTTCAGTCTCCTGCATGATACAGGTCACTGTTGTTCACTTTGATACCTCGGTGTTGACCTCTCTTTTTGGCTAAAATTCTAGAAAAACACTTGATCTTGAAGATACAAGGTCTGGAATCAGCCAGTACTACCTGAGTGTGTGCCCAGATGTTGGCTTCCATCCCTTTTTGTGCTGTCACAAGCACTTGCCCACTTTCTCCTGCCAGCATCTCTCTCCAGCTTCCCATGATAGTTTCTTGTTCTTTCTTTCAGTGTTACATCAGTGAGTTTTTGGGTATTGACTTTTCAACCTCAAATCAAATCACTTAACTGTCTGTTTTTAAATAAATTTAAAGTTTTGAGTTCTGGTGAGTGTTTTTTTCCTTCTCTGTCTCTGTTTTCTTAACCTTTTTTTTGAAGTGTACATGTCTGAAAAGCCAACAGTTTTCCTTCATGGTGAATTCCCCACCATTGGACACTTGTAAAATTCAGCTGGACATGGTGCTGGACCATCTTATCTAGATCATGTTTTTGCCAAGAAAGGTTGGACAAGATGATCTTTGAGGTCCCTTCCAACCTGGTATTCTTTGATTCTGTGATATCGGTGCCATATGCAAAAGTGGTATTAAGTTATTGGCAAAATTCAATGATCCCATTTGCCCATTTTTTCCACAGAAATAGGAGAACTTATGATCATCTGTTTCCTCATTGGATTCTCCAATTCCTTTTCAGCTCTAGCTTTCCAAGACTCAGCCTGTTCAGCCTGTGTGCCCAGGTCCTACACACCACACGATCTAGGTGCCCATGTTTGACTCTTCTCTCCATAATTTATCAGCCCACAAATCCTTCCGTGCATTTCGCCAGTGGTGGTTTTATATTTGTTTCTTGATGCAGACACAGCATCAGGCCTGCAGTTGACTTTGAGAGAACACAGGACACTGCTGTGTAATAATTCCTCCATGGGATTAACCTTGTGAGCTCTGTCAGCTACCTAGTTTTGGTCAGTTTTGTACACACTAATTTATTTTTTTAATTGATATTCTGTACCAAGACTCAGTTTTCAAAGATCATTATTTTCCTCTTCTCCACAACAATAAATAACACTTTCTGTCCCTCCTTCCTCTGTCCCCATCCTGCTCTTTTTAGCCCCTTGCAGCCACTATTTGCATGGCCCAGATGGCAGCCCTTATCTGCAGAGGAGGCTGTGAGGAGCAGGGTTGGGAAGGGAGCAGACAGCAGTGTATCAGCCTCAGATCCTGGTTAATCTCTATTAAAAGCATATGGGAAATATGAAAAAGGTAATATCCCATCTGTTTTTAATAGGAGACACGGGATTTGATGTTTGGCAACCTCATTGTGTACTCTCTTGACATTGCATAATGCTATTTTTCTGTCGTGCACTCCTGAGCCTTACCCGTATAAGCATATTCCATCTATGCAAGAAATTGGATTTGTCTAAGACTTACTTCCTCTAATTAATACCATATCCTCTAACATTTACCACTGACCCTTGTACCATCCTGGTGTCTGTTGGTTGCTAGTGATACAAACTGCTGTTCATTCACACACTTAACTGTGAAGTTAACCCACAGTAAGGGGACTGGTCTGTCACCAAAGGAATATTTGCTTTGGTTTGTTGTTTGGTTTTGGCTTGTTAGTTTTGTTTTATTTTTTTTTAATTTGAAGTGGTTTTCTATTAAGCACAGGGAGAAATTCTTTTCAAGATTGAATTTTGAATCAGGACCATAGTCTGAAGATCTAGAATATTTTTTTTGTCTAACAAAAATCACTCTTGTGAGTGGGAGTATTTGTGTCATGATGTAGGATACCACAAAATAGGACAGCAAGAAAGTCATAGGAAGTTTTACAGCCTCTTAAAGGAAATATTATCCTGCCTTTACACCATCCCAAGACATGTCATAGCCTGCAAAGTGCCATGTATGGCACACCTCATTTGGTGTGTCCGTTACTGATGGTCAGGAGAGAAGTGACAATAGCTACACTGTGGAAAGGAACAAAGTATAGATTTTTTTTTGAGTAAGTTCACCAGAACTTTATTAAATGCCTGTAGGTTCCTGAATATGTTAGTGTTACATCACAGAGAGGGGGAGCAGAGGTCACCTAAAGGAGAGGACCACCCTCTTCTGTGTGCCAGGGAGGAAACCTTGTGGCTGCCTTTTTTCAGGCACAAATACCACCTTCCTCACACTGGGGATTGCTCTTCCAGCTGGGCTTTGTCTCCCCATCTGTGAGACCAATCTGAGCAGCAAGGATCAGCAGAGGTCCTTAGGAAGGCTTTAAGCTTTAAACACTGCTTTTCTTTAAGCAGTGCTTTATTCACTGTCTCAGCAGGGGAAGACCTGGGATGTGTTTTGAAGAGGATGCTAACACCACCAGATTATAGGAGCAGCTCAGAGCTCATCCACCCTTAGCTGCTTGGGCTCCTCTGCAGTGTTATTTATTGCTCCCCATCAGTCATAGCTTTTCTGGAATTACTCATGGCTGACATTTCTGATGCAATAAGGCCATGGATAACTTATGAAATGAAATCAGGGTTTTCCTGTTGGGACCTGTAGTATCCCCACTGTCTGTCTGTCTCTCTTTAGGCAGTACATGCTAGCACAGGCAAGGATAATGGGTCTGGGATTGCAAGTCAGACTAAGTATTCCAGTGTATTTTTCTGTGGAAGGAAAAGAGAAATATTTTCACCCCTGAGTAGTGCAAAATCCAATCAGGCTGTCAGATATACATAGAACCTGCACTCCTGCCAGACCCATCTCTCTGTGGTTTCAGAATAGTGGCATCAGGACAATGACAACAAGATCTTTGATCATCAGAGACGGTGTGTTCATCTTTGCAGCCCAGGACAGCAGGGCTGAGGGAGTGTTGGGAACCTTGCTGTGGTTGGGTAGCTCAGCAGTAAGTCTGTGTATCACATTGCCAAGCCTGTAACAAAATGTCTTGTCTGTTGTGGTTTGAAATGATTTTTTTACATGATTTAAATTTAAAACTCCTTTGTTAGGGTCACTTCAAGCACAGTTCATTGGTTTGTCGAGGGAGGATGGAGGTGGTTGCTATGACTGCTACAGTCGTGCACAGCTGGAGAATCAGAGATGACCATCATGAAGTTTTATCTTCCTGTATATACTCCAATGTATTAACAGATAGAAATTTCTGGTTTACAAAGATTTCCCAATATTGATCAAAATATAAATGTAAAAGAACAACAGAGCACAACAGCAAAATATTGTGTGTGTTTGTGCAGAAATCCTTACACAAAATCAGAAATATAAAGCTGGACAGTCCCCCAGAAACCATTTAGTCCATATCCCCATACCAGAGCAGGATATTTTCTTCCCTCTTGATGGACCTTTAACCTGCTAAAAACTGAAATTTGCTGACATTAATCATTCTTTATTAAGAGTTCAGTTTAGGCTAGCTTGTAAAAAAGAGCGTGTGTGCAGGAAATAACAGTGTTTGAGACACTTCAAGCAATAAAAGTGAAGCAAATCATTAAAGAACTGTTCATTCAGGCAGCAATACCCATGCAGAGGATTAAACAAGAAGTTCCTGCTAATTCACAATGTCACACCACGCACACATAGGCAGGCAGGGTTAGAAGTCCAAACTAGATTCATCCTGACACATTCCAACCCCAAAGTGTTTGGATTTTGTTACCTGCATGCAGGTTTCAGGCAGGCTGCTGGATGGAATTGCTCATGGTTTTTAAAAAGGGACATAAATTTTTCCTGTGTAGGGATCCAACTTTTCTCCTAGTGGGTAGGCAAAGGCAGGATGCTAAAAATTGTGACCTCAGAGCAGCAGCTATTGCAACACTTGAGGGTCTATCAAGGTTTTATCTGCCACATACCCCTGAAGTGGAGATGTGGAAAAGGTGATACTCAGGAGCTTAAAGTGTAAGCTTAAAATCTCTGTAAAATCAAGCTTACATAACTTTGAGTCAGATATTCATAGGGACACTGTAATGAGCATATTCTTGTGCTACTTTGCTTGTTGTATGAAAAAAGACAAACTCATTTCAAGTAGATACAAGGAGGGACATTTAAGATGATCACGGAAATGGAGTTTATTTTCAGATGTAAGGGGATAGAAACATAGAAACATTTAGTTAAGAGTCCCTTTGTTTAACTTGGCAAAGTAAGGCTGAGGGGAGATATCATCCTATCTGTGAAAATACATTAGAAGGGTAAATACCAGAGAGGAAGGTCTAGACACTGATGGACAGTGACAGCACAAGAATAAATGGGTGTAAAGCATAAGTCTCAAGAGGTAAATTTGCATTTGAAAAAAAAAAGAAGGTTCCTCCTCAGAGAACCAACAGGAAGAACCTTGAAAAAAAAAAAACCAAAAAACAGAAAAAGACCATTTCCCACTCAACACCACACTATTTTCCTGATT
>NW_008594953.1:0-2221 GCF_000691845.1 Merops nubicus | reverse complement strand
GCAAGGGCCAAAAAAATATTTTTTCCTTTTTTTTTTTTTTTTTTCTTTTTAAGGAGCTTGAGAATAGCTGAGGTCAATTTTTGACCATTTAGTGCTATAATAAATCTGTGGAAAAGTATACATTCAAAACCTGGAAGGTTTCTAATCAGAGGAGTGATGCTCTGTAATGGGCTATTTGTAGGAGAGACGGGATAAGAAAATTCATGAGAATAAAGTGAAGGCTTGCTCCAACAGTGGGCTTCCAAAAACCAACTGGTTCCTCTGTGGGAAGGGAGAAGGAGGTAGGAGAGCTGAAAAGAGGGCAGGAGAGAGCAGAGGAGGAAAATGAAGAGTGTAGGAGGGACTTGGGAGAAGGAATGTGAGACTTGGCAGCTCTCTATGATAGGAAGGGGAGATATGTTGCCATATATATTTCCCACATCAGTGTGGGTCTTTGAAATTGAAGGGTTTATGTTATTAAATCTCAGTTAAAGTGTAAAAAAATCAGCTAAAGAGGTGCTTTCCCACTTCCCTCCTTAGAGGTTATGGATGTTTGGACACATGCAGGAGAGACAGGAGTGTCCCCATTGTCTTTTTCAGAGACTGGAAAGACATCTGCTCCCAGTAGTGTCCCAGTACAGTCAGACAAACCTTGCCTTGCTCTTGTCACGTGTGGATCCACCTTCTCCCTTAACAACCAACGGGAGCTGCAGTAAAATAACTGATTTACACCACACACGCCTGGCAGAGAGGAGCTGCCAGCCACGCCTCTGAGGCACTAATCCTTCCCCTGCTCCGCCTTATTTAAAGCATGCCTGCTGTCACCCCTATCAGCAGAGCCTGGCTGGCATGACATTTGAGTGACAGCCGTGCCATCTCCCAGCTCAGCCCACTCTGCCGGGCGTCGGATGGGAAAGGGAGAAGCCTCCTTCTCCGTGCTTTGTTGGCAGGGATTCGGCAGGCAAAGGGTTAAACGGCTTGAGGTGCTGGGTCTTTGTGGGGACGTGAGCATGTCCTATATGTATAGGTGTGTAGAGATATATACACACACACACCCACCCCTTGGTTTGGCTGCAGGACCTCGTGCCCGCGGGCGGCAGTCGCATTATCATCTGGAAATTGGATAACGACAGCAGGATGACAAATCCAGGTTGCCTGCAATAAGGTGCTAATCCCTTTGCTTTAATATCGGAGCAGCGTGTAATGATGTTTGGACATCACTCCAGTTTACTGACGACCCCACTGGGGCCAGCAATAGAAGCGTACAACTGTCTAACAAGCCATCAGGTGACCGCCGTCGTCAAAGCAACGGGGGATGCAATCTAATCTTCCCTCCATCCCTTCCAGCTCCCAATAAGGACCAGATTAGAGAAGTGGCCCATCAATGCTTGGTAACTCGAATCAATTAACGTTAATTCGCACCATGCTATGATGTATTGTGATCACTTTCATTTCGGAGAAGGGGGAAGAAATTGCTATAATTCACCTAAAATGAGGTTGTCTATGGTGCTGAGGTATTAATTGGGTGTCCATATTAAATGGAAAAGGAGCACGGTAGTGAAGGAAAAGTGGATGAGTGACTCTCTTGGCTGCTATTGACCTATCAGAAGAAGACAGTGCCCTTTTCCTTTGCTTTTATCTATTACAGTTTTCCCTATTGCGTGTCAAGTTGATGTATTATAAAAAATTCATTTGGTGACCTTTCACCCCCTTAGCAGATTAAACAATTTCACTGGGATGGCATCATTAACAGGGCCTTGCATTTAATGATGATTTCTCTAAAAGGCCACGGAGATTCGATTTTAAGCTAACAGATTTATTGCACTATTATAACATATCGTAAAAAACTGTACCACCTACGGTCTGGTTTTAGGATAGAAACTGTTTAAGAGTTTATGTGGAGCTTAAAGTGGTATTACCTTGGGATATGCAGCAGCAGCAAGGCTCCGACCTCCGGCGGGATGCTGTTTACATTTAATAAAAGATGGTTCTTTGGCAGTAAACTTCAGGAGTGTGTTGTGGAGGAGGCCAGGCTCAGCTCCTCACCACTCGCAGGCAGCTCTGGAAGTCAGGGTGTTTCCACTCATCTACAGCAGTGAATGGAAGTCAGGAATCTGGAGGATGTTTCTCTCCTCTTTGATGGATTGACTCTGTCCTTCTCATTCTGAAAGCTCCTGGTGATCCCACCTCATCCTTGAGTGGATCCATTAAGTCCCTCAAATCCCTATCTTTTTTTTTTTTT
>NW_008594952.1:4296-5067 GCF_000691845.1 Merops nubicus | reverse complement strand
CACCCCTCCACCCCTCCACCCCTCCCGGGAGGACCTGCTCTCCTGCAGCTGGCACGGGCTCCCCGGGGCTTGCTGCACCTCCTGGCCCTGCCCCTGTGGTGGTGGGGGCACCGCTGGGGACCTTGCGGTGTTACTGCTGGAGCATCAGCTGCTAGTGCCCAGCTCTGTCTTTATGAGCATCTGCCCCCAGGCAGGTGCCTGGGGAAGAGCACAGGAAAAGGCCAAGTGTGTCCTCACCAAGAGGCTCTGCCAGCATCTACCAGCCCGTGGCTGGAGATGCCCTGAGCTGCCCACGCTGTCTCTGACTTTCAGCAGCATTGATGTTTCTCCCCTTTGCCCTGCACAAGCAAGTAAAGTAAAACTGCAGGAAGGGGCTCCACAGCTTCCATGCTCCTGTGTGGTTTCCAAACCCCTCCCATGCAAAATTTATTTCACAGAATTACAGACTCATAGAATGGTTTGGGTTGGAAGGGACCTTTCAAGGTCACCTTGTCCAACCCCCCTGCAGGGAGCAGGGACACCCCCAGCTAGAGCAGGGTGCTGCGAGCCCCGGCCAACCTCCCCTGGGATGGTTCCAGGGATGGGGCAGTGACCGCCTCTCTGGGCAGCCTGGGACAGGGGCTCACCACCCTCACTGTAAAACTTTTATTCCTTCTCTTTAGTCTAAATCTCACCTTTTTTAGTTTATAAACAATCACCCCTTGTCAAGTCACAACAGGCCTTGTTAAAATATCTGTCTCCATCTTTCTGCGAGGCCTCTTTAATACTGAT
>NW_008594952.1:0-4217 GCF_000691845.1 Merops nubicus | reverse complement strand
TCCCCCCTGGGGTGATTGCTGGGGAGCTGCAGGGTGGCAGTGGGGCAGCTGGGGACAAAGCATTTGGGGCACATCCACCGAGCATCGTGTCGGTCCCAGCTGCTCCCCGGGGCTGCCACGGGCGACCTCGGGTGCTGCTGGAGCTTGTTGGGCCCAGAGCACCTGCCTGGGAATGCTGGTGGTGTGCTCAGAGGTGTGTCTGCCCCCAGGCATGATGGACCTGCAGTATCTCCTCAGCAAGCTCTCCCAGTGTGAGCACCTGGGCGGCCTGGGCAGAGAGCTCCTCCAGGACATCCTGCGGTACCTCCACCGCGTCGGGCTCGTCGTGTGGTACGAGGAGATCAAGCACCTGGAGAGCACCGTGTTCCTCCAGCCCACCTTCCTCATCACTATGTTCAAGGTGAGCGTGGGGACTGGGACCAGCTTCCCTGCAGGGCCCAAGCTCTGCAGCCAGGCTGGACTCACCTCTTCTTTCCTCTTCCCACCCAGCTCCTCGTCAGGTACCACCTAGTCCAGCAGCTCGAGACCATCTCTGTGGACACTCTGATTGGGGAACGTGCCACCATCAGAGACAGGGCCAACTGGGTGTGGACCTTCAAGTCCAAGGCGATGCTGTGCCACCGGGCCGTGCGTGCCCTGGTGAAGCACCAGCTCTGTTCCGAGGGGCTGTGGGACGTCTTTGAGGAAATCATGGGGCACAGGCCCCACAGGGAGCGGGGGAAGCTCTTCAGCCTCCTGGAGCACTTCGAGCTGTGCCTGGAGGTCAGGCACGCCCAAGCTCTCAACCCACAGGCCAGCGAGTTCGTGCCCGGGAGGCCGTGGGAGACGGCACGGGGCCAGGGCGAGGCCTGGTACTTGTTCCCAACCTACCTGAACCAGACCGAAGAGGTCTCTGAGGTGTGGGGAGGAGATCACCCCGAGGACCTCCATATCCGTGCCTACTTCTCCCCCGAGATCCCCGAGGGGTTCTTCCAGAGGTAAGCAGAGGCTTCCAGCCCCGTGGGGCTGCACCCTTCAGGGTCTGCTGGGCACAGCACCAGGACTGCTGTTGGCAAGCCCTTGGCTGGTGAGACCATGTCCCCTGCAGCATGAGGCCAGGACTCAGGAGACCAGGGCAACTTCTCAGCTCTGCCACTGACATGAACCATTCTGATGCCTGGACATGAGCAACAACCACACTCCTCCTGGTCCACCTTTTATCTGGGGTGGTTTTTGGCTAGTCCGTGCCCATTCAGGCTGTCAGAGGGCTCCCAGTCCCACCTGAGGATGGTCTAGGTTCTATGGGTGCTATTCCAGTTTCTGGAAAGTCTCCTGTACTTGTGTCCAGAGTTTCAACTGATGGTGTCATGGCTTCACCCCAGTCAGCAAATCAGCCCCACCCAGCCCCTCACTCATCCCCCCACCACTGGGATGGGGCAGAGAACTGGAAGAGTAAAAGTGGGGAAACGCTTGGGTTGAGATAAGAACATTTAATAATTGAAATATTCTAATAACAGTAGTAAAAATTGTAACAAAAAGCTAAATAACAAAGAGAGAAACTGAACCCAAGAAAACCAAGCAATGCAAGTGAAGTCCAGTTGCTCAGCACCAGCCGATGGATGCCCAGCCTGACCCCAGGCAGTGGCCTCCAGGCAGCTGCTCCCAGCTCCCCCCGTGCTGAGCAGCACGTCCTGTGCTCTGGAGTGTCCCTGGTGTCCCCTCCCAGCTGCTCGTGCCCCCATCTGCTTGCTGGGGGGGTGGGCTGAGGGGCAGAGCAGCCCCGACCCTGTGTGAGCACTGCTCAGGAATCACTGAACCAGCCCTGAGCTATCCACAGTCTCCAGCACAAATCCAGAACACGGCAGTACCAGCTGCTGGAGGAACACCAGCTCTGCCCCTGCCCAGCACGGGTGGGCAGCTCTGGCAGCAGCTCTGCTCCTGCTGCTCGTGAGGGGGCAGCTCCTCACCTGGTGCCCACCCCTCCCCTCTGCTGGAGCCGGGTTCCTGTGGTCACGGCCGCCCCGTGCCACGCTTGTCCCTCCCACAGAGCCGTGGTGGGGACAGCCACGGGCCATGTCCTTGCAGGTTCCTGGTGAAAGCCTGTTCCTTCTACTCCACGCACTGGGTGGCCAAGGCGACCTGCCTGCTCATATGCAATGGCAAACCTCTGCTCATCAAGGAGAACAACCAGCGGGCCTACAGCTTCCTGGAGCTGCGCAGCAGGAGGCCGGCAGGGACCAGTGGTAAGAGCCCTGGCTTTATTTTAGGGTTCCCAACCTAAAATCTGTCTCCTTAGTGTCTCCTGAACTCCCTCCTGCCACCGCCACCCCTCTGGGCAGAGCATCCCAGCAGACTCTGCCCCATACCCAGCCTGACAGGGTCCCCCAGCTGTGCAATGAAAGGTTTCCTCTTGCTCCATGCAGCAGGTCAGGATTCCTCTCAAGCTGTCACATGGAAGTGGAAAGTCAAATTTTTCAGCCTTCCCCATAAGGTCCCAGCAGAGAACAGGCGCAGGCTGGGTCTCCAAGTGATAAGCAAAAGGGCCATGGGAGCTGGGGAGCTCTTCCAACGTTTTGGAAGGAAAGGGAATCCCAATTTTCAGTTTGAAGGCTGGTGGGCTTTGTTACCTTGAGCAAAGGTGCCGCTCCAGCCGTCCTGGCAGGGGGCTGCTGGGCTGGAAGCTGTTTGTTCCTCAGCACAGCCCCTCCCGGGCTGCCACGGCCGCGTGGCTGAGTGAGATGTTCTCCTTTTGCCTGGAAGGTTTCCAGGTTGCCTGGGACTTCCTCATGGCAGTTGTGTTCATCGTCCAGAAGCTGGCGGAGGAGTGGCCGGGGCTGCACGTGTGCCTGAAGACCCCCTGCCGGACGAGGGGCTGCCCCATGGAGCTGCTCTGGCCAGACATGGAGGGCACAAGCACCATGTACGTACGTGCTGCACCCTCCGAGCCCAGCTCGGGAGCCAGGTGGCTCCTGCAAAGCTGGGGGGGTCTGGTCAGCTTCTAAAAGCCCCATGGAATGAGTCGTGAGGCTTGCCGGGCACTGTGCTGCCCTCCTGGCCAGAGCAGCCCATGCCCCACGTGGTGTGGGGAATTCCAGCATGGAGAGAGAGGGGGGAAATGTTGAGATTCTGGGGCTCAGGCACATGATGCCCTCACATCCTCTGCTTCTTGAAGAGTTGAAGGTGCTCAGGTGCCTGGGAAGGCAGCAGCCATCCCACCAAGGGTGGGAGCTCAGGTAGGGGTGGGAAGCAGAGGCCTCCTCCATCCCCTCTCCCCTGGAAGTGCTGAAGGCAGCTCCTGCTCCTCCCCGGGGCTTCTCCTCCACAGGACAAAGGAAGACGTTAAAACCTGTGGGACCTGTGGGCACCGCTTTGGCACAGAGCTGCTGCTGCCCAGAGGTGAGCCCGGGCTCCTGGTGTGTGCCCCAGGGGTGCTGGGGGGCAGGAGGGCTGAGGGGCTCATGGAGCTGAGGTGCTGACGGTGTCCCCCCGTGCCCACAGTGCCCAGGCAGCTGGAGGAGCCCCCAGCACAGGCCCCTGCTCACTACTACGTGACCAGCTATGGCACCACCACCTTCGGGACCAGCAGCATCCAGGTGAACCGGCAGGTAAGGGGGCTGCCAGCTCCCCTCGCCCAGGGTCCAGCACTGGTGGCTCGTCCTCTCCCCAGCTCCTGAAAGGAGGGGGTGTGGCTGCCTCCAGCCTGGGGAGGGGACACCCCTCTGCGGGCAGTGCCAGCTCCTCCCAGAGCTACCACCCCCCCGTTGTACCACCAGCAGCTCCCTGAGCACTCGCTGTGCTGTTTTTTCCAGAACATCTCCAGTGAGTGACCCCGGGCGTGTCCCGGTGCCGGTGGGTAGGCTCTCACCAAAGCCTCCCTTTTGTCCAGCCAGGGCCCAGCTGCCCTCCACACGTCTGGGACCTTCGTGTATGGCAATAAATGCATCCCCCGTGGTGCCTGGGCAGCCACCTCATTCCCGGGCTGGAGGGGGCAGGAGGTGCTGAGGGGCACCTTGGCACGGGCCCACGGCCAGCGGGGGCTTTGCTGGGGGACACAGACCCTCAGGGGCCAGGGGGACGGCGGGACAGGGAGGGCTCAACTTGCTGGTGGGGGCAGAAGTCCAGGCAAGAGCAGCGAGCAGGAAGCACCTTTCTACACAGAGATATATTTAAACCTAGGAGAAACTTAATAGATCCGTGCGTGGCCACGCTCCACGGGACACGTGTTAGCAGGTGGTGGA
>NW_008594951.1:0-7163 GCF_000691845.1 Merops nubicus | reverse complement strand
TTTGACTTTTGGGCAAAGTAGGAGAAATGATAGGACTATTTATATATATATATAAGTATTATATATAAAAATACTATATATATATTTATAGATATAGTACAGTAAGCTTTTGGCAGGATCCTGCCAAGTGTTTCCCTGTAGAAGTATCAGCGTACCTGTTGCATCTGCTTTCCTTTTTTTTTGCAGTGAGCTTAAGAGACGTTTAAAGGCTGAGAGAAAAATAGCTGAAAAAGAGGCAAAGCAGAAAGAGCAAACTGAGAAGCATTCAAATAAGCCTTCTGTGAATTCTGACTCTGAGAATAATGTCGGTGCTGATGAGGAAAGCTTGGATCCAAATGTGAGCATCAGGCCTCATGCTTTTTACTGTTCTGAGAATAAAAGTTATTGATTTAAATTTCATTTTTTTTATTCAGGGGGAACTAAATGGTTAAAAGGGGAGAGACCTACATGTTCCTATATTAATACAGCAGTGTTTTAATTTACAGCCTGTAAAATATTTTCAGTTTGTAACAAAATAATTTGATTTTGTTTGTTTCTGGTCACAGCAATACTACAAGATCCGTAGCCTTGCGGTCCAGCAGCTGAAGGGCACAGATGAAGACCCCTATCCCCACAAGTTCCATGTGGACTTATCTCTTTTGAGTTTTATAGAGAAGTACAGTTACCTGCAGCCAGGAGATCACCTGACAGACATTACAGTGAGAGTGGCAGGTAGTGGCTTATCTGGGATACAGAAAAGTGGTCTGTTGCTTTGCTACGCCAGCTCTTAGCTACTTTTAGTGATGGAGGGGGTCTCTGAATTCTGCTGATCCACTGTTACTTGGTTATGAAGTCTGTACAGGCAGTGTTAGACTGTTCAGGAAGTGGGCTTTCATACCGAGTCAACACATGCGACATCCCTGAAAACTACAAGGCCAGATTGTGATGTGGGCTTCAGGACCCAAAGTTCACATGTTTTTTGTCAAGTGACGTTAATTTTGAGACTTAACTTGTTGTGATCAGTTCAGAGCTGACAATCCTTTGTCCAAGTGATAATAATGTGGCTTTTGCCCCTTTCTGCTAAGGACTCTTCCTGACATTCTGCATACTTCAATATTTAGGTCGAATCCATGCAAAGCGTGCCTCAGGAGGAAAGCTGATTTTCTAT
Source organism: Merops nubicus (assembly GCF_000691845.1). Taxonomy (NCBI): domain Eukaryota; kingdom Metazoa; phylum Chordata; class Aves; order Coraciiformes; family Meropidae; genus Merops; species Merops nubicus. Next base: position 6,016 of record NW_008594951.1, on the reverse strand, counting down.
GATCTTCGTGGTGAAGGAGTCAAGTTGCAGGTCATGGCAAATTCCAAGTAAGTAGAAGTAGTTCACTGGTGTTTTAAACAGAACTGCATTCTGGGGCCTAGAGATCTGTATTTAGGCATTCTGTCCTTCATCTCGTCAGGCTGTTCATCTGTGGGTTGGCTTAGGCAGCCAGGTAGTGTTTGGTGCTGGATATTGTGGTTGGCTTTCCTGGAGGAAAAACCATGTTTTTTAAGGGATTGGGATTCTGGAGAGACTCCCGGGACTATTTGGAATATTGCATTTTAAACAAGCTTGCTTACACTGGTCTTGTAATTACAGGCTCTACAAATCTGAGGAAGAGTATGTCCGTATTAACAACCGGCTGCGTCGTGGGGACATTATTGGTGTAGAGGGGAATCCTGGGAAAACAAAGAAAGGGGAGCTGAGTATTATTCCATATGAAATAACACTGTTGTCTCCATGCCTGCACATGTTGCCTCATCTTCACTTTGGCCTCAAAGATAAGGTACTTGTCATACCTGTCACTCTTGGAGGCAATTTGCTGGATAGGTCTGAATGGACAACCTTTTATATCTGCTGATGGTATCAGTCAACTAAAGAGCATTAGTTTTGTTGTGGTAATTTCCTTTGGCAGCACAGTTTGTCTAGCTTGTTCTAAAGAGACTTATTCTTTTCAGGAAACGAGATATCGTCAGAGATACTTGGATTTAATTCTTAATGATTATGTGAGGCAGAAATTTATAACCCGTGCAAAGATCATTACATACATTCGGAGCTTTCTAGATGAGTTGGGCTTCCTTGAGGTAAGGCTTGTTTATTTCTCTCTGCATACTGAATGTGTTTAGAGCTTCTCAGCTTCAAGGATGCTTTATATTTGGGCTCATATGCAAAGTATTTACAGAAATGAGAATAATTTATCTCAGCAGGATATATTTTATCAGTTTAATGTAATGGGAGCCATTCCTTTCCTCTCTTTTCAAAGTCAAGACAATTCCTCATTTGGCAAGGTAACTCGGGAAATAGAACTTCAAACCACTGCTGTCCTTTCCTTATTTCAGTGAATTAAGGTGGAAATAACATCTTTGAAATGGTATTTTGCCTCCAGAGATGAATGGAGGTTTTACCTCTTGTAAGCTCGTTTTATCTTAAGATCTATTGTGGAGTACAGAACACAGAAATTTTTCATCAAAGCTAGCTGTGGTCTGTTTGCTTGATCTACAGAGTTCTTTGGAAACAAATTAGACTAAAGCAGGGCATTCAGGTAGGAGGTTAGAAACATGTACACCACTGTTACTCTGTTGTTGTTGTTGTTACTTTTTACAGATTGAAACTCCTATGATGAATATAATTCCAGGTGGAGCGGTGGCAAAACCTTTTATCACGTACCACAATGAGCTGGATATGAATTTATATATGAGAATTGCTCCAGAGCTTTACCATAAGGTAAAATACAAGCTGCTCATGGCTAAGTTTGTATTCTCCAGAATGTTGTGGTTTTATTCTGAAAAAGCATACGTAGTTAAAACAAGGTTTATTCTTGAAGGGTGCTCATTGGGCTGGAGGAAACAAAATCTATCTTGAATGGGATTTGTAAGGTCACATTGCAGTTATGTGTGTTTGAGCTCTCTTTTTACTACTTGAGAAGTTGTTAGTGTGTTACTAGAGTTTCCTTTTGTTTAGATGGTGGTGGTTGGAGGCATCGACAGAGTATATGAAATTGGGCGCCAGTTCCGGAATGAAGGAATTGATCTGACTCACAACCCTGAGTTCACAACTTGTGAGTTCTATATGGCTTACGCAGACTACCACGACTTGATGGAGATTACAGAAAAGCTGCTTTCAGGTGACGTATGCAATATTCATTAAAAGAGAGTAAAGATCCATATTATGTGGCGTACTCTTCTCTTAAGCATCATGTTCCTTTTGTAGGCATGGTGAAACATATCACTGGAAGTTACAAGATCACTTATCATCCAGATGGTCAAGATGGACAGGCCTATGAGATAGATTTTACCCCTCCCTTCCAGCGAATTAGTATGGTGTACGATTTGGAAAAGGCCCTAGGGGTGAAATTTCCATCAGCTGAATGTTTTGAAACTGAAGGTCAGATGCTGAGTATAAATATTCTATGATTCTTCCTTAACAGAGAGCAAAATGTCTCAAGTTCTCAGCCTGCAGTCTGTCAGCTGCTTCTCTGAGGTGATGCTAGCACGTGGATTGCTTTTCTCTGGCTTGGTTACCCAAGACTCCAGAAGGAAGGTCTCACGTCTTGCAGTCTTTGGCAGGATCTGACTCCTTTGCCTCTTCCTTTGTAGAGCATGTGTGATGCTGTATCGTCAAGAGGCCTGATTTGGGGAATTCTTTATCTCTTGAAGAGACCCAGCTTTTTATTTCTTGCTTCTTCTGGCTTTTGTGTGATTGAGTCTCCATGCTTGTGATTATAGGTTACAAGTATGATTATTTTAGGCCTTCTTCAAAATTTTTGTATGTGCTGTTTTATTCCTGGAATTCAAAACCATAAGAAAACAAGTTCATATGCTTTTTAGTGATTTTCCACCCCCCCATCACCTACCAAATAATATCCAGCAGTTGTGTGGGGTTGTGCATAACTGCTGTCAAGCTTCTTAAATATAAAAAACTTGTGTTTCAGTGTAAACTGTATTGAGTCTAACTGAACTGATTTTCCTGTAGCAGCCCTCATGGTGCAGTCTTGTGTGGGGCGCTAGAAGGGTGTTGGTAACAGCCACGTGGTGACTGCTGCTGAGCAGCGCTCGCACAGCACCAAGGCTTTCTAACACCTCTGCCTCCCAGTAGGATGAGGTGGGCAAGAGCTTGGGAGAGGACATAACCAGGACAGCTGATCTGAACTGACCAAAGGGTTATTCCATACCATTTGACATTGGCTCAACTATAAAGCTAGTAAAAAGCCCCCCCGCTCCCCTTTGTCCACAGGAGCAACCACTACATGTTTTGGAGCCCTGCTTCCCAGCATAGGGCCAGATATCGCCTGGGGTTGGGAAGTAGAGAATAAATCTTCGGGTTTTTTTCCTTTGTTTCCACTCATGGCAATGCTTGGCTGTGCTTTCTAATTGAACTGCCTTTGTTTTTACCCACAAGGATTTTGTCTCCATCTTTTTTTCTTTTTGATAGAGGCTTTGTGGGTAACTGGTGCTCAACCAGGGTTAACCCACTATAAAACTGATTTAAAAAACTATTTCAGTAAGCTTAAATTTAAGCTCATGTTTTCTGTGATATATGCCATTAAGATTATGTAAGTCACTCTTAAGACACATTGTAGGATGCAGAAAGGAAAAAAAATGAGTTTGCCTGGGTGGCTTCTCTAATTTCTGTCTACAACATTTTCAGAAACTCGCAGGTTCTTTGATGACCTTTGTACAGAGAGAAATGTTGAGTGCCCCCCTCCCAGAACAACAGCCAGGCTTCTTGACAGAGTAAGTATAGGTGCTGTTTTTGTAACCCTAATGTCTTTGAGGATCTGTCTGTATCAATAGAAATCTCAGAGCAAAAGTTTAGCTGCATCCAGGAAAACATGATAAAACACATTTTGGCTATTTCTGTAGCACAGCAAGAAAACTTTGCTGGGTCAAGATGATTTTTTGTTGTCTACACCAAAATGTAGTTTACTGATACTTGGTTAATGTGAACACTAGAGGATTTTAATTTGATACCTGGTCTCTTGTGCTTAAAGCACATCTCCCCTATCTTATGTCAGTTTTGTTTGTGAGATCTGTATGTACCTTGCCAAACTGGTAGGCTTGCCATGGAGGAGTTCTATAAATTGTAGTAAGTTTCTTTTGTACCCAAAATATTGCCTGATAGCTGTTTTTCTTACTGGCCTTTGTTGTAACATCCGAATTTTTTTTTTTATGTACAGTTTTTGCTATGTCACTTTCCGTATCCAATTTAGGACACATACTCTGTTAGTGAAGGCATTACCATGATCAGGAATTACTAGTTGAGAAAGTTTTATAGTACCTTCTTCAGTAGCGAAGAGAGGGAAGTAGGATGTTTGGGGAAGGTGGTGCTAAGAAAGTGATATTGTATTCTACATAACTGTTCTGCTTTCACTTTCCCAGCTAGTTGGTGAATTCCTGGAAGTAACTTGTATCAACCCTACATTCATCTGTGATCACCCACAGATTATGAGTCCTCTAGCCAAATGGTAAGAGTATGAGATACAGTCAGCGTGTAATTCTTTAAACCCTCTACTCCTACTTTATTTAAAAGAAAAAAGATTTTAGGAAATCATATATGTGAAAACAGAGCTTTTGATGTTGCATACTGGTTTTGAATTCTGACACCAACCAAGGCAGATGCTTCCTGAGCGGTGAAGCCCATCGTCTAGAGAAGCGGTGTGATGAGGCTTAGACGTTTGAAGTTTTGACCGCTGTTTCTGCTAAGTGTGGGCAGTACTCCTGAACTGTAGTCCACGTGCTCTTCGCTTCTGTGAGGATGTTTATTTTAAGGGATGGTTGTTTTGCCTTGGCACAGGCATCGCTCGCAGCCCGGGCTGACGGAGCGCTTCGAGCTCTTTGTGATGAGGAAGGAAGTGTGCAACGCCTACACGGAGCTCAACGACCCCGCCCGGCAGCGGCAGCTCTTCCAGGACCAGGCCAAGGTAGGAGCTCTGCTGGTAGTGAGTCAGCGATCCAGGCACGTAAGCAAAGAGGATTTCCTGTGTCTGTTCCAAATCTGTCACGAGTCCCTACTGCTGAAAAGGGTTGCTACTACTTTGAGTGTTTCTCACACAAGTGAAAGTCTGTCATTAAAAGTTAATTCCTTTTAAAGGAACCTTGTTCACCTTAGAGAGCAAGTGTGCAAACACTGCTGCTGATTAGATTTTTTTTTAGTAGTGCGACCTGAAGTACTACTCTGAAAAACAGCAACTGTGCAAAGTGTTTCCTCTGTCTGGCTCAGGTTGAAAGTGACTTCTACCCAATTAAGTATTTGTGAAGTCATACAACGTTATAGTTCTAGATCCTTAAATAATTTTTTGTGTCTGGTAGGTGGTTGAATGGTGTGTAAGAAATAGCCTAATTTCCTGAACTGAGTTATCACTATTTTAAATTAGCTCACAGCATAGAGCTGCAGACATGGAAATTTATTAGGCCTGCAAAGTCACAGTACTGTCTTTCTCTAGATGAGCCTTAGAAAGGAGCGACTGAAACTGATTTTGTTATTAATTGGGTATGAACGTCATGGATGCACGTGTGCCCACTCATGACTGGGATCAGATGATGTGGTCTACAGAAAGAGTTCCTGTCCTTCCTACTGCTTCTAATGTCTTCACTGTGCCCGAGGGGATTAAACAATTGTCAAAACTAGGAAAACAAACTTAGGTTAACTAACTTACTTGATAGCAAATTTCAAAATGTTGAGGGTGAATAATATTATGTATTTCTTTCACCTTTGGTCTGCTGTATATATATTTGCTGCAGTAGCTTCTTAGTTGTTTCTACAGACATTAAAGGGGAAGTTGCAAGCAATGAAGAACCTGAGAAGTCTGTGAAAGCAGTTTATTCCACTGTCATCTGCTGCCATATGGCGCTGGAGATGGCTTTTACTGAAGGGCCTGGGTTTTGCCTAGAAAGAAAACTTAGGAAGGAATTGAGCCTAGAGCTGTTTTAGAAGCGACCTCCACAGTTCTTCAGGTGCTGAGATTCCTTCATCTGTTATTTAGGCACCTGTATAGGGCTTTGGTTTCATCAGTTACATGGCTGCTAAAATACCAGTTTTTAGATTCCCTTCTTTTTGGTAGGGGTTGTCTAGCTCTGTACCACCCATGTTTTTCTATTAATTTTCTCAATTTAGGCAAAAGCTGCAGGTGATGATGAAGCCATGTTTATTGATGAAAACTTCTGCACGGCGCTGGAGTACGGCCTGCCCCCTACAGGTGGCTGGGGCATGGGCATCGATCGCTTCGCCATGTTCCTCACCGATTCCAACAACATCAAGGTAAGTGCTGAGAACGGCAGCGCCGCTGCCAGGTTTGTCG
>NW_008594950.1:358-2238 GCF_000691845.1 Merops nubicus | reverse complement strand
TGGGGCTGCCAGCTCCCCCTGTCCGGTCCCCACCAGCTCCCCACATCCCATGGAGCTGCCAGCTCCCTATGTCCCATTCCCACCAGCTCCCCACATCCCATGGGGCTGATGAGTCCCAACAGGGCTGCCAGCTCCCCCTGTTCCGTCCCTGCCAGTTCCTCCCATCCTACCCTGGACTACCAGTACCCCATAATCCTGCCCAATCCCTGCCAGCACCTTGCACCCCACACCAGGCTGCCGGCTGCCCGTGAGTGCCCACGGGCTCTGATCTCCACATGCCACAGGTCTGGGCCTGGCCTCCATGGTGATCGTCTTCTTCTGTAACTCCTACTATATCATGATCCTGGTGTGGGGACTCTTCTACCTGGTGCACTCGCTGACGGACACCCTGCCATGGGCCACCTGCGGCCATGCCTGGAACACCGAGCAGTGCACCGAGCTCTTCCACCTTGAGCTCTGCCACAACAGCAGCACCAATGCCAGCGCCGGCACTGTGCCCTTCAACCTCAGCTGCGCTGACCTGGCCAACAAGCGCTCGCCCGTCATCGAGTTTTGGGAGTGAGTGTGGGAACCACGGGGGTCTCGCCCAGGGCCGGGGGGCCGCACCAATGCTCAGCACGGCCCCGCTCTGCAGGAACAAGGTGCTGCGGCTCTCAGGGGACCTCAGCGAGCCGGGGGAGATGAACTGGCAGATGATCCTCTGCTTGGTCACCACCTGGATTGTTGTCTACTTCTGCATCTGGAAGGGCGTCAAGTCAACTGGGAAGGTGATGCTGGTGGGGGGGATGAATGCGTCAGGGCTGCCGGCACGTGGGGACAGGAGTGTGACACGTGGCACCGTCGGCTCCTGCCCTCCTATGCCATGGTCCACGGGAGTGCAAGACCTCCTGTCCTACATCTGCCTGGAAGGTGCTACCAGCCACTGGGGATGTCCCCAGGACATGGTCCCACTAGGGCACCTGTGGCACATGATGGAGGACTAAAGCCCAGGAGGTCTCACCAGCACCTGCTCCCCTGCAGATTGTCTACTTCACGGCACTCTTCCCTTATGTGGTCCTCATCCTGCTGCTGGTCCACGGAGTGACGCTGCCTGGGGCACTGGGTGGCATTGTCTACTACCTGAAACCTGACTGGTCCAAGCTGGCTGAGGCACAGGTGAGGGCAATGGGGAGAACAGGAGGGTGCTGGGTGCTGGGCACCCCCTGGCACTCTGCCTACCCTGCTGCTGCCCTCTCTCGTGCCCCAGGTCTGGATTGATGCCGGCACCCAGATCTTTTTCTCCTACGCCATTGGGCTGGGCGCCCTGACAGCACTGGGCAGCTACAACCGCTTCCATAACAACTGCTACAGGTAGAGCTGTGCCTGCAGGCAGGGTGTTCCCTGGCCTGTCCCTTGGCATCCCCCCGGCACTCCCTGACCCGCTCTGCCCGCAGGGACGCCTACATCCTGGCTGTGATCAATAGCTCCACCAGCTTCTTTGCTGGCTTCGTTGTCTTCTCTGTGCTGGGCTTCATGGCCTCTGAGCAAGGCGTGGACATCTCCAAGGTGGCCGAGTCTGGTGAGTGCCAGGCATCGGGTGCCCACTGGCACTGTGTCCCCTGTGTCCTTCCCTGGGCTGGCACCGCTGACGCCGCTCTCCCGCAGGCCCCGGGCTAGCTTTCATCGCCTACCCCAAAGCCGTGACGCTGATGCCCTTGTCCCCGCTCTGGGCCACGCTCTTCTTCTTCATGCTCCTCGTGCTGGGGCTGGACAGCCAGGTGCAGTGGCAGGCAGGGGGACAGGGATGGGGAAGGGATGGGGTGACGAGTCCCTGCTGAGCCCCGCTCTCTGGCACAGTTTGTCGGCGTGGAGGGTTTCATCACGGGCATCCTGGACCTGTT
>NW_008594950.1:0-316 GCF_000691845.1 Merops nubicus | reverse complement strand
GCATCGTCTGCTGCCTCATTGACCTCTCCATGGTCACACAGGTGGGGGACACGGCAGGGACGCCGGCCGGCCCCGTGCCGGGCACCTGGCCCTGGCACGTCACTTCCCGTGGAGCCCTGTTGTGGGGTGGGAGCCTAGGGGTGCTGCACCCGTGGCAGCGGGGGGGGTGTCTGCGGGGTGGAGGTGCCTGTCCTTGCAGAGGCCCCCACGCTGAGGGGGTGCGCGTCGTGCGGGATGCTGGGGGAGCGCAGGGTACCCGTGGCACACGGGGTGTCTGTGCCAGGTGGGGCACTGGTGCTGGCGAGGCTGTGTCCTT
>NW_008594949.1:43432-44539 GCF_000691845.1 Merops nubicus | reverse complement strand
GGCCTCGAGCGCGGCTGTCTCTCCCCGATCCTTGGCCACGGTGCTCTACCGCCCGGTGAAACTCCCGCCGGTCAGATGGGGACCGGGGAGGGCCTGGAGGACCGACTGCAGGGTCAGAAGGCCACGGAAGGCCCCCTGAGCCGCCGTGCCGTTCACCTGGATGATATTTTCCTGTGGAACGGAGTAGGGATCCCCACTGTCGGCTCTGGAGCTGTCTCTTGTCGTCTGCATGACTTGCTTGGTTTGAAATATTGGAGAGGAGCAGCGCACACTCGCGGAAATTACATGCTAATAGTGCTGGGTGGTGACGTTCGTTTCTTTTTAGGTTTTTAATGGAAACAAATTAGGTGAAAGTATTATTTTTTAATTAGTGTTCATCGAGTGCCTGCGGGGTTAGGATCCGCTAGTGGAGACCTTAGTATGGCTTAGAATTTCAAGCCAGGAGTTGCAGTTCAGGCAGGTATGGCAGCGTTGTAAGTCCCATAAAGTCTGTGATGATTCAAAGCTGAACAAAGCTTTTTGCTTTGTCTTTCTTTTACAGAACACGTTAACATCAGTCTTGTGGTGAGCTTGCCTCAGTAGGAATATCTGTGATTTAGGTGTTACAGTAAGGATCATCTCCTTTAATAAGGAAGTCTGTGTCTTAGCAGCCCTTTAAAAACAGATCATTCTTCTCTTGGTTTTCTTCGGTTTTTTAAATCCTCAGTAGGTGGTGTGGGAACCTTTCATCTTTGACAGTGTGTGTTCACTTAATGAGAAAATTAGTAGAAGGCCGAAATTATCATCTGTCCTTTGAAAGCTTCCAGTTGTCATAGTTTTGAGGCTTGAAGGGATTGCCTCTATAGCTTTTATATTGTTAGTATGTTTGTAATCCTATTTATGTCCAAATAGATTACAGGAATGAAAGTGCAGCAGATGTCCCCTGCCTGTTACAGCTGTGTCTTTTAATTACACCTTGCTCTATAAAATTTGAATTGTTTACCTAATGACCGGGAAAAAGAGAGAAAATGGGTTTGTAGCTTCATTTGAGTCTGTGGCACTATTAAGACTTGAGAAGTTTGGAGGATTTTTTAATGAGAAGTTAAGGCTTCTTAATAGTAGGAAGAA
>NW_008594949.1:42382-43401 GCF_000691845.1 Merops nubicus | reverse complement strand
GGCTTCTAAAAAGAAGAAAAAAAAAAAAAAAAAAAAAAAAAAGAGAAAACTCTGCATATACCACCAACGTGTCTTTGAGCAGTGAACAACTGAAGTTGATTCTGGAAGTTGCAAGAAGCTGAATGCTAAGCACCGAGAAGAGGAAGAAGCATTGTGATTCAGAGTCTTTCCAGAGTAGCTAGGTGTCCATTTTGGATAAGGCACATTAAAGATGCCTTTTGGTTTTGCTATCTTGGAACAGCGGATCCTTTAAGATTTAGTAAATCTGTTATGCATTCTTGAAAGCAAAGACTAATCCTAAAACCAGTGTAAATTTTGCTGGTTTTATTTCCTTTAAACTCCAGTATAAAAACAAAGCATAAACTCTTGCAAGTCATCATTGAAGAATTTAAAAAAATGCCTCAACAGAAAATAGAATGATGAGGTAGAGACACTGTGAACTGGATAATGCCCTGTAGTGCAGGGCTTCATAGAAGCAAGCTTTGTATTAGTTTATATTATACAGTATAATTTTATATATAAGGAAACATAACTGACAGTTTTGGTGAGTGTAAGTACTTGTCCTGTTCCAAGCTTGGTTTACTCAGGCACAAAATAAAGTTAAGGGTATGTAAGAGCGAATATTTTCATAACCAGAAGAGTAAAATAATTTTTTAGCTGTCAAGCTGTCATTATGTGTTGTGAAGATTTTTTAAAGTTATTTTTATACAAATTTCCATGCAAAGATGAAAAAAACCACCCACCTTTTCCAAAAAGAAAATGCACAAACTGAATCATTAACTGCAGTGCAAACAAGCTTGTACCAGTAGCGGAGTCTAATAGACCTGCCTTGTGCTCAGCTTCCAAGACAAGTTCATAGAGACCTGTGTTAGCATGTCCCAATATTTTTGGATTTTCACATGAAAAATTTCCAAAGTTATTTTGAGAAATTAAAGATGCAGCAAAAATTTTTACCGATTGCTGCCTAGTCATTGTTGTCTTGTGTTTTTGTATGCTGTGATGCTCATACTGAGGTCTGC
>NW_008594949.1:0-42351 GCF_000691845.1 Merops nubicus | reverse complement strand
GAAAGAGTAAGCCTGTTATTGGTAGATTCACTACAGCGTTTGCTATGCCAGGGTCTAGGTTTTCATTGCAGGCATTTTGGAAAGCTTGGAGCAACTGGTCTATAGCATTAAAGAGCACATTACAGATGTAAATTAAAAGCTGTAAGTTTACTTTAATACAGAATTACTGAGCTCATTGTATGGCAGGTGATGCATAGCACTCATCATTAGTCAGGATCAGAAAGGTTCTTCACTGTACCCCTCCTGAGGAAGAGTATTATTGCTTTGTTACTTGCACGTGGCTTTGTTCAGTTCTGGTACAGATAGGTTACAATTTACTTGATATTTTTGGTACAGTAAGTTTAGTTGGCTAACACTGCATTGTCTGGATACAGTGGCAACTGTGAGGTTATGTTTATTTCCTTGCTATGGGGCAGACTGAGGAAAAAAATTAAGCTGAAGTGGTTTAGCCTTCATTAACACTATAGTTGACAGAGCCAGTTCTGACTTCCTACAGCTGCTTGGAGCAAGGGAGCATCATGGTATCCTTACTTTAAGTTCTATGCAGTAAACCTAAAGCCTTTTTTATCTGGTGGGTTTTTTAGTTTTGTTTGTTTTTCAGCTCCTGGCGGGGGCAGAGCTCTTTGGCCCCGTTAAGACTTGTTTTTTTAATTTCCAAAAATCTTTTTTCTTTAATTTTAATTATTTTCCCTTCTCAATAATTGCTGTGCCTCTTTCTTGTACTTTTTAAACCTTCAGCAGAAAAAAGATGAAAATGTTCCTAAGTGGTTTCTGTACATCTTGAAACTTGAGAGTAACCATCTTCTGTACTCCACTGCAGCTTTAGAAAGCAATTCATACCATCTATTTGTAGGTGCTGAAAATGCCAAATTGATTATGTACTTCCTATTGTTTGAAGTACACCTGGCAGTAAATGCTACACATTTTAGTAGACGCATTTGCATTATTTTGAGAAAGTTCCCTTCTTGTTCTGCTTGAACGAACTTTTCAGGCTGTGGCTATTTTATGCTTATTGCACTTAGAATTAGACTGTGTGAAGACTTTTTCATACTTAAAACTGTTACTCACGTGTTAATTTTGTGTATATGTTAATTGTCAAATTGCAGAAGTAGGGCTATAAGATTCTCCAGTGCTCAAAAAGAAAATTAGTTTCTTAAGGTAACAGAAAAAATAATATAGGTAAACAGATTGGCCAAAGATATTGTAAGTAGGCATATCTTTATAATGCATAACTAAGGACTTTGACAAATGCAGCCTTGTAAGACTCAAATGATAGTCATTTCAGTGCCATTTGAAGTGTGAAACTGAGTTATCTGTTGCACTATGCCATATTTAAAGAGCAATATTTTTTGTTTTAACAGTCTCAGCAAAACCTTTATTCTACTTCTGGATTATCTTAATGCACTCGAATGTTTGTGAAAAAGGTTTATTTAAGTATAGGGGCTTTAAGGCCAGCAGGCAATAAATGTGTTCAGAAATCAGTGTTACTGACAGCACTATTTCTGCTTTGTTGCATCTTCCCTAGAGCTTTTAGGATGAGAAAAAAAGATGACATGTAATAAATTGCACCATTTGAATTAATCGGTTTTGCCAGTGGATGCTTAATATATTACCATAAACTTTAAAACTTTTTGTATGTAGTTGTGTTTTAAAAGAAACATTTCTGAATAGTATGGAAAGCCTTTTCTCTTTCCCGCTTCTGTTACTATCTTTGGTATATCCAGAAAAGGTCATATGAATTTTGGTTAAAGTTCTGTGATTCATCTGTGGGCAGAAAATAAATGTGGAATGCTTCTACTGAAAAGGAGACTTACAATTCAGAGAGAAATGTTTCAAAGTACAAGGTTTTAAACATATTTATGACGGTTGTTGTTACATGGTCAAATGATCAGACAGCATTTTAAACAGTCATGTGGATTAATTTTTCCAGAGGGTTCTTGATGGATATGAATCAGTTTATTGCTTCAGAAAAATGACTGTGTTGTGTTGTTTTGGGTTTTTTAAAGATTAAAGCTTTTTTTTTTTTCTCTTGAATTTTTGAGAGGCTTTAGGAAAGTGGTTTTCGGTGTAAGGTATATGTGCAATAGCAAAGAAGCAAAGCAAGGTCCAGAATTTTAAAAGTTAGTCAGATGTAAACATTGCTGACACAAGTTCAGTTCTAGATGCAGCAAATCTAACTGCTGCTAAGTGACTTAGGGATAGTGATTCTCCAGGTTGAAATCTTAAACATCACAGGTACTAACGTGTTTTGAAAGACATCACACCACTAATAACACGGCTGTATGGAATCTGCAGAAAACAGGGGGGTTCAAGGACTGATTTTTGACAACAGGTCGTTTCCAATATTGAGTATCAGGTCTGTGGTATCCCTGTAGAATTTAGTACTGTGAGCTTTGCCAAGAGGACCTTTTAGAGCATTTTGAGATGCAGATCTGTAAAATATACTTAAATTTTTAGAATGCTGAGGGAAATATGCTGTATCTTAGATATGAAAGGTCTGTTTTAAACCTGGTTGTTGCAGCTGAAAAGGGTTTAGGTGACCTGATCTTTCAATATCTATTAATAGTTACAAAATAAGAAGTTGGCATGCTGCCTAACTACAGTTAGCAATACTATGTTAAGCACTGGTGAAATCATACCAAGGGTGATTTGTAAGCATAATATAACATGGCAAGACTTGAAAGCCTGCACCAGTTAAATTGAGGATCAGATCTGGTATTTGAAGGAAGAGGTCACACTAAGTTGTGATGTGGCCTTTGTTTTGCTTTAAAGCAGTTGGATTCATGTGATGCAGAGTTAAAATAACTTTTGGGTTTTAAATAACAAAAATAAAGATAATACACTTTGAACTTCAAAAAGAAATTGCAGAAGTTAAAGCAACTATGAAGTAGTTACATATGCTTGGTGCCCTGTTTCATTTTCAGTGTTTATCTGAATCATTAGGAATGTTGAATCAGTATGAAATTTGGACTCAATATAAGTTGCTACACTTGGCAATGTTTTTTCATTTACTAGTGGCTGACAGTATGACAGTTTTTTTTAATCTTTTCTGCAGTTAAGCACAGTAACTTCAGTCACAGCTTTTTATTAACAATAAACATGACTTTTAAAATTACTACATTTTTGCATAGGAAATAGATAGGCTAAGACATATGCCTTTGCTGTCAAAGGTGATGATAAAGGCTAATTTAATGACTGTCCAGACATTGAACTTTGGATGTTAAATACTGTATGCTAATTTTCTTTCCTTTATTCTATGAGGGAAAAATGGCAGACTAATGTAACACCTCTAGTCAAGTCTGTCTGGAAAGAGCAATAGGATGTCTTGCTAAGTCATGCTTTGTATTTAATTTCTGTTTTACTGTGACGTTCTACTTGTGAAGGAAGTGAGCTGTGAGGGATAGGTAGAAATTATAGAAATTTGATCAAAGTAGAAATTATTTTAAAATTTCATTTGTAGTGGAACCACTGCAAAGTTGTAAATTTGTTCATTTGATTAGATAATTTATGGCACATAACTGTGGCTGTTCTGAAAGTGGGTAACTTTCAGAAATTAACCTTTTGATCAGCAATGCATATGTTGAGTGGGATTGAGATGAAATCGGGAGACCTTTTTCCTTTTTCTTTTCTGTTTGGTAAATATAGAGTTGCAGTAGCTAATATGAGCAGCAATCCAATTGCACCAGCACCAATTCTGTCTCCTTTACTTAACCCTGCAAGCATTTTTTCAGTCAACAAATAGCTGCATTTCAGTAACAGCGTAATTTGAGCCTTGCCTAATCTGCTTTTTCCAAATTTATTATTCACGATTACTGTTTACACAGCCTAATGGACGGTCTTTCCTTGATGTGTCTGAAGATGAAGTGATACAGCCAGTCCGTAAAGAAAATGTAAAGCAGCCTCTGGACACAGAAAAGAAGAATGAGAAGGTGAGTTACGGGTATGGAATAATGATGATGATAAAGCTTAGTGCACGGTGTTTCAGTATCTAATAGTTCTGTTTGTTTTGAAATGCTGTTACTTATGTGAGTGAAGAAGCGTATTTCTTCCGATGAAGAGTAGTGATCTGATTTAGGTGTTGGAAAGAGCTAAAGTATGTTCTTAACTTCTGAGGTTGTGCTTTATCACAGACTGCTTGCATCAAGGGAACTCCCCTCCCCACCTCCCAGTAAACACTGATGTCTCTGTTTACCGTGTGAAAAATGTTAAGCCTACAGAAGTTAAGTTTGTCTTTTGTCTTTGTTGGCTTCTGTGAAGATGCAAGGAAATGATAGTATTGTTAAGTGGCTTGTCAATAGTCTTACAATTGGGGCACTATTATTCAAAGGATTAAGACCACTGCCTCCCTATGTCTTTTGTCAGATGTGTCCAGTAGTGATTAGAGTTCTTAATTTCTGTTGACAAATATGGGCTTTGAAGTCCGATGTGAGCTTTTTGTTATGCAAACGAACTTAGTCTGTAGCTCTATCTAAAAGATACCATTCTAATAGCAATGTTTTTTTTTTTTTTTTTTCACTGTGAGAACTACTATCTTCTAGCCTTATTGTAAATGCTTTCATCTGTAGGCAACATGGATGCATTTATGATAGGCCTTTGATTTTTTTTGGCTTGATTCTTTTGCTAACATTGTGCATCAGATTTCCTACCATCATGGATTTACAATTTATTTTCTTCCACAAAATACACTTGTTCTAACTGTACTGAGGAGTGTTCAAACAACAAATGACCATGTATAAACTGAAGTCAGTAGGTGATTATTGTAATTTGTTTAGCTTGTCCAAGCTTTAATTAACTTGCTTCATTATCCTATAACTTCTTTTACAGTTAATATCTTGGCTAAAAGACTATATCCTGTTAGATTTTTATAAGGCTCTAAACAGTTTTAGCCCTGGCATACAGAAGGACTTTTCTGTGAGATGGATTTGCCTTAATTCCATGCTGTGCATCTCTTTCTCGTCTGTGTGTTACATATCAGATGGACTTGTGGGGTTTTTTTTCAAGAACACAATAAAATCTGATCCTGAAGAAATTACGATTTTTCTTCTCAACTTTCACTTAACCTCAGGCAGGTTTCCAAGTAGATAAGGTGTTTGAATGCTAAACTTGAGCTTTATTTTAAAACTGCAAACATAGTGATCTGAATTTTAAAATGTTAAGTTGAAGATACAGCTCCAAGAATCAATACCATTATACAGATATGGATTCTTATTCAGCTAATTGTTTTCATATCATTTTGGGGACCCCTAGACAAAGCATGATTGCTTCAAGAGTTTATTGTTACCTTTCAGTTAAAAACACACCAAAGAACTTTCTTTAAACTTTACAGGTATCTAATTATTTGGTTGAGCCCCATAGAGCATCTGTTACATTTGTAACATTATCAACCTGCCAAGAAGGTTGTGCTGGGTCCTGTGCGTGTGTCTTGGTACATCTTGGTGTGGGTGGTAGAAGTCAATGAGTGGGATTTAAGTAGTATGTGCGTACATCCTAGATACATGATTATATGTAATCTGTGACCTGAAGGTATGATTTTTTTTTTGTTGTTGTTGTGCTTGAATATAAGTTTTCAGTGAAAAATCTCACTCCCTTTCTGGTTCCGAGTTTCTTAGCTGCTTCAGGGTTGTGAATTTCATGCATGTTTTTGCAGGATCATAATTTAAGTTGTATTCTCTTCTTGTTCCTTTGGGGCAGGGAAAGCTTTGGGTAACATCTGGACTTTGGCTATCATAGGGTTTATGGTTCTCTTGACACGGAATAGTTTCCTCCTATTCTATTGACTTGCACAGTACAGGAGGTTTTTTAGGTTTTAGCATAAGGGACTGTATCCAAGAAGTGACTCTATGGATGAGATTGCAGAGTGTTAAAACTTCATTGCCTGTTCTGTTTGCACATGAACAAGTGCCTTTGTCTTGAACACTAGAAGCAGACTATTGGCTTTGAGGAAGGAAGGTTTGTGTTTCTGTTGTTGCATGAGTGACAGGATATCTTAAAGACAGACTTTGAAGTAGCCTTGCTGAGTACCTGCTGTGCTCTGTAGCTGGTTGAAGAGGCAATACTGGCAGATTTCTGTGTTGCAGAAGGTGATACTTTGAATGGACAGACTTCTGCAAAATGCCTGGCTAGCTTGCCCAGTAGCCTTTAATGTCTCTTGCTGTTTTAGTCAGTTTGTTACTGAGATAGTGACTGTTACAGCACCAAGTTAGGCATGTGGTGAGTGACTTGGAGAACTCACCATGATTCTGGTTTCTCAGGTCAGATTCTAGTAACTCAGGTTAGGGAAGTAAGGATATTTTCAAGATTTGAATTTTGGGGTTTTTTTTTAGTTTGTTAGTGACAGACTTATTTTAAAAGCTGCTAAACTTTGGTTTCATGAGAAGTATAAAATTTAATGTCAGTCCCTCTGCAGGAGTTAGTTATTTAAGAAGCTGGGGTTATAATTTGGGAAAGCAGTCATCTTAAACTCCTGTCTGGGATGCTTCTGAAGTAATTTCGGGTGTTCTCTTAGAGCCAGAGAACAATTGGGTCATTACAGCTTTGTGGGTGGGAGGTGCCAAGACTTCAGTTCAGCTGAAAGTGGGAGCTATAGGCACAAACTTATTAACCTTTCCTCTGCTTGAGCTCCAAGAAGCAATTAGTAATCGTTTTTCGTGCTGTCTTTCACTTCCCTTTTTAATTGTTTCCTTAGATGGTGCTATGGCAAGTAATTGGGCTTGTTCATTTTCTTAGAACCATGATGACATGCAGCTCACGGGCTGTTGAGTTAGTATGCCCAAAAAGCATCACGCAGTCTCCATACAGGTACTGAAAGCAGTATGGCTTGTTACTGCAGCACCAGGGATAATTAAAATTTCACTGCCTATATGCAGTGCTGTGCCAAAATACCTATAATATTTGGGGAACTGACTTCAACGGTTAACTAGGGGTTTACTGCCCTAGAGGACAAGCCAGATTGTTTGCCAGAGCGCCTTCTATTCTGGCAGAAGCAGGTATTCTAGAAAGATATCTAGCGTTCTTGGAATATCCATATTTGAGTATTCCAGAGACAGTGAATCAGTGACTAGTTCCCCTTACAACATTTGAGTGGGTGACCGTCTTTCTTTAAAAAGTCTGTTGTGTTTGGCTTTTTTTTTTTTCATTCGGGTTTATCTGGTAGTTCTTACACCTTTCTTTACTAGATTGAAAAGCTTTTCAGTAACGTATTTTCTTTCTAAGAAGATAGTCAAGTCAATTTGTCATCACTTCAGCTTATCAAAAGATTAAACACCGAGGCTTTCTGCAGTATGCTTTCCTCCAGTATCTTTGGCCATTTTTCATCTTCTTTTCTCAGTAATATCTTTTCAACACTTTATATTGCTATCTATTGCTCCAAATCTGCTTGCAGAAGTTGTCATCTCTGTTCCTCTTTTATCTCTGCTTGTATATCCAAGAGGCCATAACTGTTAAAACCTTGGAATAAAACACTGTATGTCTATTGGAAAACATCTGCAAAGAGTTCATCCAAGCTGAAATTCTCCTACCCACTTTTTTTAAGGAGTCACTGGCATTACTTATTTCTCCATGTGTAACCTCACACTTGCTTCGGCACAAAACAAATTTTGCCAGAGTGGGATCTGGCTGCCACACAGTTCATTACTTGTCTGAGACTGTACACATAGCTTCTTCCACCTGGCTTTGTGCTCTGTAACATAAGCAATCATTCTTGTTTTCTTCCTGCCATTTGTGTACTGCATAAGTTTTCTGTGTTACTTCAGTGATCTTAATTTATGTTTAGCAGTTAGTATTGTTTAGTACTCCTTTGAAGGGACTGTCCATACAGAGGATTGTTCAGGAAAATCTGTTTTGCGCCTACTCCTGTGCTTCAGTGGGGGGGAATTCTGAATCACTGTGACAGGTGATCACTAAGTAATTATTAAGATAATGTTTTATTTTTGTTCTAGTCAAAGAAAAAAAAGAAATCAAAGGGAGATGCTAAAACGGTTCAGGATATGTCACGTCTAGATGGAAAGGAAGTTGATGAAGGTACTGAACACAAACACAAAAAAATGCAATTAGACGTATTTTGACTTAAATGCTGTTGAAAATTTACTTGTTTGTGCTTTGTAAAGAAACATGAGAAACTCAATTTGTCATTACTCCATAACTGCATATTGTATCTGGAAATCTGATCTTTGAAATAGCAGTATTTAATCATTTCAACTGAATTTTTTTGAAGTTAAAACTTATAAAAACTGAGAATAGTAGGACCCTCACATTGTTCATGTTTTGCTCTGCGAAGCAAAGTATTATCACATTACATCCAGAATAACTTAGCTTTGACCAATTTTTCATATTTTCAAACTAATGTTGAATCTGACCGCCATGCCTGTGATTTTTGAACTGAACCTGTACTTGGACTTCAGCTTGATATGCAACAAGATAAAACTCTCTTCCCTTTTTCCTTTATGACTTAAGTAGTGATGTTTTCATTTGGGGAATGTTTTAGGAACCTGGGAAACAAAAATCAGTAACAGAGAGAAGCGGCAACAGCGTAAGAGAGACAAGGTGCTGACCGACAGTGGCTCAGGAGAATCAAATCTCCAAGGGGTGGAAAATACACTTACACTATCCATTGAACAGCTGATGCCTACATCATCACTTCCAGTTGGTCTCAGAAAAAATAAAGGTATGATGGTCAGTAGGTCTGTGAACATATTCTAGAAAGATAACTTCACTTGAATGCTTAAAAAGTGACTGTTTTGGATGTATAATAGAATCATAGAATGATTTTTATTAGAAGAAACCTTTAAGATCATTTGAGTCCAACCATTAACCCAGCACTGACAGGTCACCACTAAACTGTGTCCCTAAACACTACATCTGTACATCTTTTAAACACCTCCACTTCCCTGGTCAGCCTGTTCCAAAGCTTGACAACCCTTCTTGTGAAGAAATGTTTTCCTAATATCCAACCTAAACCTCCCACAGTGCAATTTGATAAGTATATTTGGAGGTGTAACTCTTGAGGAGAAAATTTCAAACTGTGTAAAGGTACTTTTGTTTGTGGTAAACATCCTCCTTTGTTTTTTTGAGCCACACTTCAGGGGAAGCTGAGCTCTGACATTCTGGAGTAAGTGGCTGAAATACTGGCCTCCCCACTGGTGCTCTGTCAGTAGGTGCACAGCTGCATAGGCATATATCCTCTTTCCTTCACTTGTGCTCTGCTGCCTCTGCCCTTCATGTTTCTGGAAACATCAAGGGCACCCTCAGCACTGGTGCAGGCAGCACCAAATTTTTGAATACTTCCTTGTGGGAAGGTTATGCCTGTGCTTTCTCTTCACAGATCATTCACTGCTTAACATGTGGATGTTTTTTTCCAGCATAGACTTAGTAGTATCTGTACAAAAGCTGTTCACAATGGTAGGGCGCATATAGCTGAGATTATTAATCAACTATTATAGCTGAGGATTCAATAAAGAAATGTAGGCTTTAGCTTCTGTGGCTGCTACTGTTATCAGAAAAAAAGTTGTGGGCTGGTTTAAACCATGTGTAGGCACAGCAGTTCATATTTGGCTGCAACTGAGAAATGGCTTAAGAAGGTAGAATCATCTGAAGACACAAACAGTTCAGTTTCTGGCATACTTTTAGCCTACTGATATATTTGGCACTTTAGTTGGGTGAATCTTGATATTCTAGCCAAGTGACAAAAAGACTGAGCCTAGCAACTGTCTGGTACCTTGTAACAATTTACTGCAATTTGCATGCCTTACCTACTGTTTTTTCTGACACTTGTTTGCATCCTGACTGAGTGCATGATACTTGTCGTTGAGGACTAGCTCAGTTCTTCCACATTTTCTTTTTTTCTGTCTATCTACACACAAACAGAAATGCTTCAAGAAATGGTTATTCCAACTGTCTGTATACTCTGTGGCTAACCATAACTACATTCACCTCCCTAGCCGGAGTCCTTTGTGTGTCATGTGTTCTCATGTGTCACTTTGTACCAGACTAATCTGAAAAGAGTTCAGTTCTATCTAGTGGTAAAGCAGAAGTTAGAAATAGCTATAGCTTTCTGAAATACTTAGAGTTGCCCTTTATTTGAAAATGACTGCCTCTGTTCTAGATTTCTGCTCACCATTCTTGGGAAACCTGGCTAGAGTTCTTTGAAATTTGCTCTTACTTGGTTTATAGGCCCTAAACCAGTTTTGAGTTTATTCTGTCTGCAAAATAAACACAAATAATAAAAAAAGACTTTTTCATTTTATTCAGGGAATATTTTATTTTGAGGTATTGATGTGGGTTTTTTCCATAAAATGTCAGCAATGGGTATTCTTTTAGAAGATTTTTACAGATGTTACTAATAGAAAAAACTTACTCTAGCTGTTTCCTCTTACTTCTTAACCAGGCGATGCACTTCTGAATGCACAAGTTAGCACCTCTAAACCTGCAAAGGGAGAGTCATCAATTCCACAAGGTAAAAGGCTTTTCATCATTAGGCATCCTAATTAACTAGAAGAATCTTTAATGGAAGTGAAAATACAAATTGTCAGCGCAGGATTGTGTGGTTGCTGGTCTGGAACTTTATTATGCAGCTGACATTTTTCACTATGCAGATGTTATGCTTCTAAGTTGCAGTTACTATTTAACAGGTTGAAAACAGCCTCTATAACTTGTAGGAAAAGGATTCAGTATCTGGAATTTTCAGACCGATTACCTGTTACACAAATTGTTAGTTACAAAATGGTAAAGTTTATTCTCAAGCTCCATTAACTGTTTTGCTAGCTTTTCAGACTTACTCACTTTTTTCTGGTATTATCTTGCTAAGAAAAACTTAATATATACAACTGCAAAGAGCTCCAAAATACCAGTACTGATTATGGCAGAGTTTGCACTTGTTTCACATTATATACACAAGTTACTCAATTCTTTACTTACTCCTTTGAGAGGCATACTTTAAACAGATTCATTTGGAAAGTACTTAAATATAAATGTATGTTTATAAATAAATATACATGACATTCTATGTCATATGTAATCATTAAAATATTTGGCTGGTTTTAGGCTGTGATCTAGTAATCCTTAGCAGTTTTCTTCCAGAAGATGCTGCTATAGTAATATTGCAATGTAAGTGAACTAGTTTGGCATAATGAAATCAAGTTGTCTTACACTTAGCCAACATTTCTGGTGTTGCTTTATCAAGAAGTAGTTAGTGTAATTAAGCAAGGCGATGAACAAGCTATTGATAGCATGTGGATTCAGGAATTTAATTACTTTCTGCTAGTTTGACAACTTTACCTCACATGCAACTTCCTGGACCAGGAAGTCCACAGAAGTGTGTAAGGAAGGAACTGTGTTCTTCAGAGATGCATAATGGGAGAACAGGAGGCAATAATCAAGTTTCAGTAAGGGAAATTCTGACTGGCCATGAGGAAAAATGCTTTTTGTAAGTTTGCCCAGAGATATTTTGAACCCAGCCTTTATGATTTCCAGAACTTGAATAATGTGATATAATTGTGAAGTTAGCTGTGCTTTGAGCAGTAGGTGGAACTGGGTGACTTCCAGAGATCACTTCCAATCTTAAGCTTTCTGTGATTCTGTGAAAACTTGCTGGTCATATAGACAGTAAATGTTTGTGACTCAAGAATGGTATGATAAACACAAAATGGTTAAGCTTCTGCTTCAGGACTTCGGCTGTCTTTTTGCAAGGTTGCAAAAGTTTTTGTACCAGATACAGTTTGGTTTCTGGCTCTTTGCTATTTTTGTTGTTGTCTTCCCCTAAAACCTCCTATTACTCTTGGGGGCTGGTGACTGACAGGATCAGTGTTAGTGAGAGAAAGGGCAGTGTTTTTACAGCAATGGTGACCTTACAGATGTCTATTTGGAAGTGATTACTCTGAGAAAATCTAGAATATCTCACCTAATTAATTCCCTGCCAGTGAGGCTGCCTGAGCTGTGAGTTTGTTTGAGGAATAAAGTATTTGATCTGTAGGTTTTGTTGGCATATGATATTGGCTGACTTATGCATCAGATTTTGGCTGACTACTTAAATGTTATACTTGCCATATGTAGCTATTTCTTAATTGTTTGTAAATCAGCAGGTTTTTTTACACTGCATATATAAAAAGAGAGAGGACTTGATAAACAGAGCCCTTTGAGAAAGGTTTGTGATATATAGGAACTCAGGCTGAGTGCACCAGGTCACCATTAGCCTTTGTTTTATAGGGACATAAGTATTAAAAAAAAAAAAAAAAAATCATGATGGTCCTTTATGTCTCAGTGTACTACTGAGTCCTCTCAAAGTATACATTAAACTTGCTATGGCTAGTTATTTCTCATCAGGGTAGACTGTTGTAGTCTTGTGGTCTTTTACAATAGTGTAAAGTCAAATATATTGCTTATAAACTATTTTGGGAGTGTTACCATGACTTTTTCTCTAACCTTGATGGAGACTCTGGTCAATATCATAGTTAAGCTTTTTGTAAATCCAGTGTAGTGTCTGGGAAACATTTTCTAATCCTCAGACATTTCTTCTGCTTCCTGCGTGGGAAACTGCTGCATGCAGTTGTGAAACAGAAAGTATTGTCAATGTAGCATGCATGGGATTTTCCACAGATAACCACTGTACTCTGTGAGAGAAATTACGTAGCAGTGTTGGAAGCACCCCCGCCCCCTTGGTTTGGGTTTGGTTTTAATCTGGAGGCACTGGTTCACCAGCCCTGTAAAGGGGGCGCAGGAAGGAGCGTGCCGTTTGGTGCTGTTTATTCCTTACTCTTCAAGTTAGTAGACAGATGGTGCATATCTTCTGAACTGGAAAATCAGCTCAGACAGAGCAACGGCTCTTCTGTATTCACACTGGTTGTAGCAAAGATGCTGTTCAGTTTTACTTTCTTTAAGTGTATGTGCACCTAAGTAATATTTTAATTCTTCATCCCATTTTTATCTTAAATAATGCTTTCATTGTTTGTATTTAAGTTTCTCCAGGATTGAGTGAAAGCCATACAGTAAATGGAGGAAGCTGGAATGAGAAGTCGGTAAAAATCTCCCCCCAGATTGGTGTAGGGGAGGAGAAATGGACATCTGTTCCTTCAGCTGCCGCGGGGAAGAGGAAGACTGAGGCATCAGCTTGGGGCCAGGACGCTGGCGACACTAATGGAAACGGGAAGGACTGGGGTGTAACCCTGGTGGGCAGGCCCTGGAAAGAGCGTTCTTTATTCACTCCTATTGGTAAGCTTTTGCAAAGAAAACTTGCTTCACTTAAGCATCTTTACATAAGTATATTTTTTTAGTAGTGAGTCTCTTAAATAGCTTTGTTTGTATGTTAAAAAAAATCTTGTAGTGGTCTAGTGAAATATGAACTGAGCAGTTTGTTTACTGTACATTTTGATGGCTTAACATCTGTGGTTTTGTTTACGGTTTAACTGGGGTTTTGGAGTTATCTGAAATAAAATTATTTCTATGAAGAAATCAAATTTTTTGTATCACTTTCCTAAAAATCTGAAAGTTATTCTGAAGTAATTTTGAAGTGCAGCTTTTTTTTTAAATAATATCTTAAAACCCAGGTCCTAAGCAGTAAGTAGTAGTCATAGTAGATTTGGATTAGACATTAGGAAGAATTTCTTTACTATGAGAGTGCTGAAGCACTGGAACAGGCTGACCAGAGAGGTGGTGGAGGCCCCATCCCTGGAGATGTTCAAGGTCAGGCTTGATGGGGCTCTGAGCAGCCTGAACTAGTTGAAGATGTCCCTGTTTACTGGTTGGGGTTGGACTAGATGACCTTTAAAGCACAGCATTCTATGGCAAGTCTATTCTGTTGTTTGTTTTAGGCTCCAGGCATAAAGATGGTTCAACTCTTGTAACGTTTAGAGTTACACGTGTTTTCTCATTAGAAATTGTTTTTAGTCCTCTCCAGTACAATTTTTTGCCTTTATCACTGATACAGTCCATACTAATAGCGGATAAGAGAATTCTTCATTTCTCTCTGAGCAACAATCTTCAACTTATTAATAGATGCTTTGATATGATCCTTCCAACTGTTCAGTCTAAGTGATCCTAATCTCTTCCGGAGAGCAATGTTCCTTTGTAGTCAGCAGCGTTGCTTTAGCCTAGACCTCTTGTTTGTCTTGCGTATCTTGAACTGTGGTTCCTGAGACCTATACCATTGGAAGCTTTACTGTCACCAAGGAGAGGCAAAGGGCTCTTTTTCTATTTCAGTTAGCTGTGTTCTGCTCTGTATTCCAATATGGTAGTTCTCAGTGAATATGAGCAATCTGTTTTTGTTGTTGTTGTCACCAAGAATACCTCATGCTTGACCAGACCAATTTGCTTCTGGTAAAATGACTGGTTTTGTGGGTGAGGAGAGAGCAGTGGACACCTTCTATGATGACTTTAGTAACGCTTTCAGCACTGTTCCTCACAGCATTATTGTATCCAAGTTGGGATGGTTGATTAGTGAGTTGTACTCTGCCTGGAGGCTGGTGGCAAGGGGGATATTGCTGGGCTCTGCACTTACTGCTGTCCTGTTTATCATCTTCATAAATGACCTGGAGGTCCAAGTGTCCTTCACAGCAAATTCCCAGGTTACATCAGACTTGAGTGGGGAGGAGGGAAAGCAACTGATACAGTCCAGATCAGGGTGCTGTCCAGAGGGACCTAAACAAGCTGGAGAAGTGGGACCAACAGGAACCTGAGAAAGTTCAACAGTGGCAAATACGAAGTGCTGCATCTGGGTAGGGAGCACCCCTGTCTGGGGACTGTTTGGAGAGCAGCTCTGGGGATAAGGCATTCTGGGGGACACCAAGCTAGATGTGAGCCATCCATAGGCCCCAGTAGCAAGTGACATCAACAGTATTCTGGACTATATTAACAGGTGTCAATAGATTTGGGATAGTGATTGTCTGCTTTGCACAACATCTGGAATACTCTGTCCAGTTTTGAGCGCCTGCCCTGCAATTAAGTGTAATTCTAAATAAAAGCCACTAGTAGTTTTTATTTAGAATCCTATTCTAATCAGATATTTCTTTTGACACGCTAATGCTACTGATTATTTCTACTTATTTTCTACCTTATACTTAATGGTGAAATGTCTTAATTTCTAAGCATTTAGTTTCTGTTTGTCAAAAGTTGTTCTGAACTCAGTTCTGTTCTTTAACTTACACACAATTTGATGCAAACTAGGTTCTATCTACAGAGTTAATAAATACAATTTTCAGTAGCTTAGGTGATGGCAGTACTGGGAAGAAGAGTAACAGTATGGGAGTCCAACCACAATTTTCCTTTGTGAGACATATATACAAAAGGCTGTAGAGGAAAGAAGATCCAGCAATGTGATGTTGTGTTTGGTGGTTTTACTTTTATTTTTTTGTCTCCCACAGCTGCTTGGAATGTAGATGCAAGGATTAATACCTCTGAACAGAATTCTACTTCTTTCTCTTCATTTGGTTTAACTCCTGGAGTTTCTGGTATGTATGCCCTTCCCAAAGATTTACACACACACACACACACACACACACACACACACACACACACACACACACTCTCTTCTACTCCACCAGGTGGAAACTGAATTTGCAAAATGTCATTAATGTGGATCTTTCTCCTTGTTCTTTGAAAATAATACTGGTAACTGGAAACAGGTAGAAGACATGTTTTATGAAAGCCTAGGAAGCTTTTTTTGTTATGCTGAAATTGTGGTAAAGTAACTGTCTGAAATGGATGGTCAAAAGCTAGGTCAATAAGAGTGTGACGTTTCTTATTTAGCCATCCTGTTTGTTGAGGCTAAATAATGACCAATAGAGATTGCTCAGTGTTGCTGTGCCTCTAGTTGGAGACTGGAAGATTGCTTTCCAGGAAAGTCTCTACCCTGATCTTCTGAGAGGTTTGTTATTTGATTGATGGTTGAGTTTTTCCCTTTCAAGGAACTGACGCACTGCTTTCAAAATATGTTCCATAGACAGCGTTTGTCTTGAGTCTTGTTTGATGGGTAGGAAAGCTGGGCTCTGAAGCCTTCTTGTTTGTAAGGGTGAAATTGCTATAGGGTGCAAACCTGACTTCATAACAAATCTTGTGCATTAAACCACTGACATAGGTGCTACAGTGATTTATTACACAAAGGGATCCTGTGTCAGGTTTTCTGCTCTTGCTTGCGTACTACAGTCACCTAACAAGCTTGATGTGACTATTTTCTCTTAGGAAGGAGCTGACCTAAGTAGCTATGGTACCCTATTTAAACCTCATGTCAAAAGTGAGTTTCATTATAAAGTAATATATTAATTTCCTTCAGTCTTACAGTTAAGATTTTTTTTTAGGTTTATTTTTTTATATAATGATTTGTTTGCTGATGCCTTATTTATCTTAAAATAATGACGTTAGCTGGCTAACACTTTCTGTCACCATGGCTGATACTGGCTTTGCCGTTATTTGTCATGCTGCTTTTATGTTTCTGAAACCTTTTACTTGAAATGAGAATTGGATTTTTAGTAATGAGTAATATAATTGCTGTATCTGTTATGTAAGTGATGAGGTTTCTTTCTAGTAGTCTTTTAAGCTTCTCCCTGTCAGAGTTCTATTTATAAAGGATAATAATTTTACTACTCAGAAAACTTCATTGTAGTTTTCAGTTTGAGGAGACTGCTGTAAGCTGTATAGATGCTGTTATTCAACCTTATCTCTTTTTTTTTCCATATTCTTCTCCTGACTTAATTTTGTCTTCCTTCTTCAGTACCCTAGTTTTCTGAATATATCCCATTTTCAAGAGCCTTGTAGTTTTTCTATCCTGTGCAGTCCTTAAAATTGGACTTTTTTTTTTTTTCCCTTTGGGTCTTCTAACTTCCTTTCCTACTTTGACTGGAATTTCTTCACCCAAGAAAATTCAGGAAGCTTTTTAACTTATAGGTACAATTTTATTTATTCCCTTTCAGGATCCAACAGTGAGTCAGTTCCTCAGACTGGTACTTCTGATTTCCAGTGGGATTTAAGTCATGCTCAACCCCCTGTTGATGACGAATGGTCTGGGTTAAGTATGTTCCTCTAAAATTTTCATTAACAAGATTTTGTTAATTACTGTTACTTTTGAAGTGTAGTTGCTTATATTAGCTGCTTGAATAAGCCAGTGGTAAGCATTTGAAGATAAACTTGGAAAGTTTCACTTCTGTAAAGCTAAGTGACAGTTGGAAGAAAGCAGGAAGAAGTATTTTGAGAAATGATGATAGAAAACGGTTAATTTCTAGAAAAAAATACTTGGATATTGAATCTTGAAGTCAGAGATCTCATGCATTTTAAGGTGGTTCTGGCTTTTGCTAGAAAATCCTGGTAGTAAATTAAAACAGTCTTACTGCAAGTAATGGGATAAAGCTACTGCAAGTCTGCAAAAGATGTATTTAGCAGTTTGTATTTGAGTCACAGAGTTTATTTTTACATTTGTGTACCCTACTGAAAACTAAATGTGACTTAAGACTGTCCTATTTTGTCTAACTTACTTTCTCATCTGGAAAACATTAGGAAGTTCTTACATGTATAGAAAGTATATGCAGGGCAGAAATCACTGAAATTACTTGGGAATTCAGTAAAATTGGTGTTTACTCTCCTCTTTCCCCTTTCTGCCCATTTTTAAATATTCTTGTAATTCCTGCAATGGTCTCTCCCTAAGGCAGGCTGTAGTATAATAAAGTTACAGCCACTGAAAAATGTTTGCTATTGAAACTGTACCTGTGAAGAAAGCTTTCAGCCTTAGATTCACTTTTTGAACTGCCTTGTAATTGATAGCTTTATTCAGTCAGATCTAAGAATGTTTTAAGAAATAACTTAGCCCCACTCATTAGGTCACTGACCTGAAAAACTAGTCAAGAAGTTGACCAGAAAACAATGTCTCCTATGTTCTCTCTAAGAACAGCTAGTTGTTTAATCACTGCAAAAGTGGAGTGGACTGATGCAGTCCTTGGTTCCAGCAGTTCTGGCATGATTTGTCTTATACCAGATCATTTTGCAGTCTATCTTTTGTCTTTTATCTGGTTTAAGGATAAGGGAAGCACACTTAAGTTAATCACTTGAAAGTAATAACTTTTGCACATTACCAAAAGCATAATTTATTCATATTTCTAAGCATAGAACATTTATGGCTCTAGCTTCTGTACATTGAGTAATTTGATTATAGATGTCAACTGATTTTGAAGTGTACACTAACAGAAGTGGAGAAACAATGGGAGTTTAGGCCAGTGTGATAGCAGTAAGGTGTATTTGTTGGTTTCTGGACAAGGAACTTAACTGTGTGTACAAATACTGCTGATTGATTTTTATGGTTAATAAAAAATAATGGATTTTTTTCTTTAAGCTGCTAGTGAGATGGCAGTAGATAAACTGTGAAGTGCTGTTGGGCAGTAATTTTTTTAAAATCAGTGTTCTAGTGTCTACAGTAAGTGTAATTGAAGTAAAATTTTTATATGAAAGCAAAAGGTGGAAAAATATTACAAAGTACTCTTTAGCTATCTTAGTGTATTTTTGGTTTCATCATATTTGCAAGTAAATTTAATTTGGTTTATTACTGCTTTTCATTTTCACTTAACTTTAAAATGTTTAAACTGTATCCTGCTCTAATTGACACAACAGGTTTTCCTCTTCTCCTTCAATTTGGCATAGACAGAGGGTGGGAAATACTTGTGATGTTACTTATAAATGTGAAATGAAAAGTGATCTTTTACGAGGTGTTCTAGTTTAAAATCAGCTTACTGTACCTTTCTATTAGGCAGTCCAAGTCTTAGTTCTTCCCTTCAGGTATTTTCAGTTTTTATTGAACTGACCCTTTAAATCTGTTGTTCCTGTGTGGCAACATAAATGTTTGCCATCAGAAATGAAGGATAGCAAAATGGAGTAGGACTCAAAGACTTAGAGTCTTGGAAGAAGGAAGGTCATTCAAAAATGCCAGTGTTACAAGATGACTTTCTGCTCAGTGAGATTTACACTTTCAGCTATATCACTTGTAAAGGATTCTTACAAGGTAAAACTGATCGGTGGTACAGTTCTTAATTTTTTCACAGACTAGGAAGAAGGTTTAAGATACAGAACAACTCTTAAATTTAAACTCTCTCTTAAGTAATGAGTCTTACTCATTACTTAAGTCTTCCTTCTATCATTAACATTTACTTTTTTCATAAGTACAGGAAATGAATATTTATATATTGATATCAACATGGGGGTTATGCACAGATTTTAAAAAAAATTAAACTGTCAAAGATCACCTGTAAAGTAAGGAGACATTCCTGAAGATCTTTTTGATCTTTGTAGACGGACTTTCTTCTACTGATCCCAGCTCTGATTGGAATGCACCAGCAGAGGAGTGGGGAAACTGGGTAGATGAAGAAAAAGTTGCTGCTTCTGTTCCTCAGCCTGACGAAGTACCTGATGTTCAGAAGGTAAAAGGTGATATTTTCTCCTTAGCTCCAAGACTTTGCCCTCGGCACTACTGTTTCTTTAATTAACTTAAGGGTAATGATAAAGGCAGTCTCTCTCTCTTCTACATTGATAAGAGTAGCACAGTTGTTTTTAATAGGTACACAGAGAAGCAAAATGCTGAATGTTCTAATTGAGAAATAGAAGCCACTTAGCTCCATGTCATATCTTCCTGTCTTACCATAATATAAGGATTACCTTATCCTTGTGGACTAAGAGAGGATTTAGAACTGCTTTTCATAAATACTTCTCAGGGACACCTCTGGTATGAGGACAGGCTGAGAGAGCTGTGGTTGTTCAGCCTGGAGAAGAGAAGGCTCCAGGGAGACCTTAATAGTGGCCTTCCAGCATCTGAAGGGGGCCTACAAGAAGGCTGAGGAGAGACTTTTTATAAGGGCTTATATTGATAGGATATGGAGTAATGGGTTCAAACTGGAAGAGGGCAGATTTAGATTAGAAATTAGGAAGAAGTTTTTTACTATGGGAGTAGTGAGACTAGAACAGGTTGCCTAGGGAAGTTGTAGATCACAGAATCACAGAATGTTAGGGGCTGGAAGGGACCTCCAGAGATCGAGTCCAACCCCCCTGCCAGAGCAGGGCCATCTAGTCTAGGGCAGGTCACACAGGAACGCATCCAGACGGGTCTTAAAAGTCTCCAAGGTAGGAGACTCCACAACCTCCCTGGGGAGCCTGTTCCAGTGCTCTGGAACCCTAACAGTAAAGAAGTTCTTCCTCATGTTGAGGTGGAACATCCTGTGCTCCAGCTTGTGACCATTGCCCCGTGTCCTGTCGCAGGGAATAAGTGAGAAGAGATTGCCCTTTCCTTCCTGACACCCAGCCTGCATATGTTTATACACATTAATTAGATCCCCCCTAAGTCTTCTCTTCTCCAGACTGAGAAGCCCCAGGTCTCTGAGCCTCTCCTCATAAGGCTGGTGTTCCAGTCCCTCAATCATCCTCGTAGCCCTTCGCTGGACTCTCTCAAGTAGATCTCTGTCCCTCTGGAAATGGGGGGCCCAGAACTGGACATAATACTCCAGGTGAGGTCTCACCAGGGCAGAGTAGAGGGGGAGCAGGACCTCCCTTGTTCTGCTGCATACACTTTTCTTCAGTACCAGGTTGGATGGGGATTTGAGCAACCTTGTCTAGTGGGAGGTGTCCCTGCCCATGGGAGGGGGATGGGAACTAAAGGATCTTTAAGGTCCCTTCCAATCCAAGCCATTCCATGATTCTGTGATATTTAGTTCTCTGTATGAGAACAAGCATTTCATGCCACTGGTACATGGTGCTTTGTTGCCTTTTTCATTCTCAACTCCCATACCTCTATTACCAGATAGCACGTAAAGAATGTAGTCTTCTTAAATGAACTGAACAGATAAGATTGTGTTCATCTCTACTTTTATATGCAGTTAAATTCCTTATAGCTGTTGATCTGTTCAGTCTATAGAAGGCATGTTTAATTGACATTTTAAACGCTAAATACCTTGTATTCCTGTATGAAGGTTTCAGATAATGAAAGAGAAAAAGCAGAGCCAATTCTTCAGAGTTCTACAAGTGGCAAATCCAAGAAAAAGAAGAAGAAAAAGAAGAAGCAAGGTGAAGAAGCTAACTCTCCTGCACAGGTAAATGGAACAAAATGTAGGTAGTCTGAAAGGCAATTGTGAGGCATTCACAAAATCGCCTTGTTTTTGTATATTAGTGTCAAGCAAAAAATTATTTTGGAGAAATTAATTTCTTTATGGTACTGATTGTCTGCTGCTGTCTTTCAAGAGTTAAAGTAATCCTTCTCTCACTAGTGTTTCCTTTAATTTGAATTCTTCTGTTTGACTTGTGAATACAATGTAGTTTTGCAGGATTTTTGGAAAGCATGAAATATGTGAAAAGTATCCTGAGTTACTTATTTTCTGTCAAATCAAGATTCTATACTGCAGGGATACTTCCTAGAGGAACTTGACTCTGCATGGGAAGCCTACACCTTCTGTCCTTTGGAAGACAGCTGCCTTAGTGGATGTTAACTAGGTAGAAGAACCAGAGAAATTGAAGTTTTCTTAGTTGATCTTAAAGTATAGTTCTGTGAGAACATATACAAGTACTGTTGTGGCTTGATTTCTATCAAGTGGTACGTATCAATGCCTCAAACTCAGTAGGTGGAGCTACTCTGAGCCAATTTTGAAAGCTGGTATTTGCAAACTGAAGGATGGTTGGAGTTTTCTGTGTGACTTAAATAGCTTTTGAAGAGAGTTACATTGAAACAGATTTGTTGTAAAAAATAGCAAAAGCAGATTGCACTTCATTTGGCAGTTAAATCATGCTTGAATAGATGAAAACAAGTACGTTCCTAATAGGAAAAAGCTTTTAATAGCTCATGCTCAGAATACATTCTGCTTCTGCTTTTAGTGACAGCCATTCATAACTTATATTCTTTACAAAATCTTAAATGCTTAGTTGAACCTGACTGAATTGGAGAGAAGGAGGAAGCATTACTTCAGTTGTTCTTGCTTTGGATTTGCTCTTTATGATTATCACATTTTCAATCTGAGATGTTAAACAATTTTAAAAGTTTAAATTCCTATAACAGAATTCTTTTAAAGTTGTCTGTGTGGGAGTGGATGCTCAAGTCAATTTGCCTTGTTTCTTTTGAGATAAATTCAAACAGGATACCAGGAGTGCAGCTTTTTTGTAATTGAAGTCTGGCATGTTCTGGTATCTGCAGCGACTCTTAAGTGTAAATCAGGGTGAATAGGACATGGTTAACAGATGTTTGTGAATGTCTTGAGTAGATCTTAAAGTCAGTGAGTGAGTTCTGTAATTATTTCTTTTCCATTGCCTGTGAACTGCCTTTTAAGTTGTATGTAAAAATGGAATCCTACTGTCCATTTTAGCATAATTGGATTCATTTATTCTACCATTTGGTCTCCAACTACTCTAATTTTGTTATGTTAGACTGATGGATTGCAAACCTAAGTTTAAAGATGAAAATTTCTCTGTTAAATTTTTGTTGAAAACAGGAAAGTGTTGCTGGGTAGGGGATGGAACTGCTAATAAATCACAGATAAGTTGTCCTTGTTACATCGGCTTAGTGATGGAACTTGCCACTTGTACTTCAAACTCACTTAAGAGTGTATGTTTATTCCCTGAAAACTGACCATGTTCCTGTAAACAGCTTCATCTTTCTCATTGATTACTTCAGCTTTCACACTCTTTGTTAACTTGGTAGTTGTCAAGGCAGCAGAAGTTTCCTTCAGAGCTAGGTGTAAGGCAATATTCTTTCTTGTCAGGAACCAACAGACTTAGGTTGTTTGTGACTGTTTTCACAAGGCTTCAGGGGAAAAATGTGAAGGAACAGTGTTTCAAGAGATACTTTCAGCTTAAAGCCTACAACCTATTCTTTATTTACTGTTCACCACAGCAGGGTTCTTCTGTTGCTATGAACAAATTTAAAATGAAATCTTTCCACCATTAGAGTATTTAAAGAGTAAAGGTTGAGACTCTGGGATACTTTGAATATATTTTCATTTTCTGTATTGAGAGGTTTGTTTTACAGGCATCATGGAAGGCTAAACTGGCTTGCAAAAATATTAAAGCTTAATATATGGTGGAAAATTGTACAGGTTAATGTGCAGAGCTTGCATCACTCTAAACCTTGACAGCATTTTACAAGTTTTACTTGTAACAAAGCACAGAATTGAGAGCAGTCAAGTCTCATTGTGATACTTCTGCACAGATTTTAGAGTAACTTCAGTTCAGTTTCACATCAGTGTAGTTTCACGGGAGTATGAAGTGCAGTCACTCAGGTTGGGATTTTTCTTAGTAAATTGAATGGAGAGTGCTGCTTTCTGGGCTTTACTGGCTTCTGTGGGTATTTCTGTATGATGTCCTATAAATTTTGAGCATTAGCATAGGCTAGTAATTAGTCCACTAGTTCAATTTTTTTAGAGAGATGTTATTAGTTATAGAAGCTGATTATAGCAACAAAACTGATGTGCAGGGAAGAATAGTCAGAACTTTGCTGCAAACACAGGCTCTTTGTGTTTTTCCTTCCCAATCCCTCCTTTTGTAGGACACTGAAGAACTGGATAGAGAAGCTGGAGAGGAATTTCAGCAGGATACCTCAAAAGTTCAACCACAGCAGGAAATAGCTTTTTCTCTGAAGACCATAAGTACTAGTGAACCAGCTAAGGTAGGGATGCAAAATTGGGATTATGTTACAGTTTCTGATTGAGCACTTCCAAAAGTCCATTGCCATATTTAATCTGTGTAGGTTAGGTTACAGTGAGAATACTGCTTCAGGCCACATATTTATGAACAGGAGGATTATTGATAGGTTAGATTTTAGCTACAAGGCAGTTACAAGTTCTGAAAAGAATGTCTGC
Source organism: Merops nubicus (assembly GCF_000691845.1). Lineage (NCBI taxonomy): Eukaryota > Metazoa > Chordata > Aves > Coraciiformes > Meropidae > Merops > Merops nubicus. Next base: position 18,562 of record NW_008594949.1, on the reverse strand, counting down.
TCTGAAAAGCAGTATCTTCTAAATCAATAGACTTCCATGACTCTCAAGTCACTTTTTGACTGAATATTCCAGCACAAGACTTGCAGCGTAGTTTACGGTTTTATTGCAATAGAATGAAGTGTCACTAACTTACTTAAATATATATTAAATTAAGTGCAGTCTAATTTTTTTAATGACTGTGATAAGCTTAATGTTAATGACTAAATAAGAAAAGTTTATATTTTAATCAATTCAGAAACTGCTTCAGCTCAGCTCACAGTGGAAACAGATACTCTAGGCAGTGCAAGTGCTCTTTAATCTTTCTCGAGATAGCAGCTGTTTGTCACATTGTAGGAAGAAGTGAAGTATGTGATATTTCTGTTGGTATTGGTTTTATGTTCCATAAAGAGTGAACAATACTGGTGAGAAAGCAGTTTGGTACCACAGAGTATCTGTCCGAATATTGTTTTACTTCTTAGTTGCTAAGCATTTGGTTTATTAAAGGTAACTGTCTTAAGATGCAACTATAATATTAGAGTGGAATCCTTTATCAGAGGCTGCAAGTCACCAAAGTACAGAAACTGAGAACATGTGCCTTAAAAGGCACATTCAGATAAACTCCTAGCTTATTCTAAATATCCTACAAAGTAGAGCTTTTACTGTAATTATTCAGTTTAGGTTCAGTTCAACCTTTCTTCAAGGTTAACAGCAGCTACCTCTTCAACCTACCTAATACAAAGTTGGGTTTTGTGGGTTTTTTAAAGCTGTATCTGAAAAAAGGCATCTGCCTGTTTGTGTAAGTGGCGTTTTTCCTGGCAATGTGCATTTTAAAAAAAAAGGAAAAAACAACTTAAAAGCAAATACATTGTTTTGCTTTGGAGGCCATAGTTGAAAATGTATAGACAGAGAACTCATATTTGGATTGTGACATCAAGGTGCGTTTCTTTGACATCTAGAAAGAGTTGGACTGGTGCATCCCAAAAAACTGGCTGCTTTTTGGAAAATCTAAATCTGCTGTTTGGAAATCTAAACTGGTTTGAGAAATTCTTTTTCAGCTGCATGTCATGATTCTCTTGAGCCACATTTAGAAACTTTTTTTTTTTTTCACAAGGTGGTGACAGTGCTAAAACATCAGCCCAGTTCCAGTAGACTTTGCTCAATTGTTTAGTGTTTAAAACCACAGCAAACTTCATTGGCTGATTTGATAGCATCAGCTCTGATACAGGCCTACACTGTGCATTATTCTAGGGGGGCTTGAGGGCTTCTATTATTCCCAAGTTTCAAATATAATCTGTTCGTATGTGCCTACATATGGCTGTGCTTGTCAGTGACAAATTCATGAAACAAGACAGCCTGTATTAAACTTGGTGTGGGGACAAAGGACAAACAAAACTATTGCTAACAACATTCTCTGGAAGTTAGTTGGACATGAAGGACAGTTTGTGAATTGTTGTATCTCACAATGCAGGTGGTCTATCAGTCTTTATCAAGTCTCTTTGACATGAGATATGGCTTCCTTGTAATTTCACATATGCAAAGATGCCCTCTGATAATGTTTGATTTGGCTGTGCCAAGAAGTTTTAGAAACAGCTCGTAACTGATGTGTGAAATGGATGACTTAAGTTTACACAGTAAGTAATTTAGTCTTGAGCAAATGCTCCAAAACATGAGAACCAAATACGAGGAAAAATGAAGTGAGTACAAATAAATTATTATACAGAATATCCTCCTAAAGAACAGAAGCAGATGAACGTTCAACATTTCTGGGTTGTTTGATTATATCTTTCTCGTACCTTGGGCTGCAGGAAAACCTTTGGCATTTTATCAACAGGCAGAGGTTTTAAATGGAGCAATGCCTGTGGGAGTCTTTCATTTGTAACAGCTTCACAGTTCACTACTTCATTAATAAATTGTAGAATTATGCATATACCTTTATCATCAAATAGGCTTTATTCATTGTTTCAGGTATCCTTTCTGAACTGATTTCTTAAGGCAGAATATCCTAGCAAAGAGCAGTACCCAATTCTCAATGCTTGGCATCACTATCTACTTGTCCTTATCCAAAATGTAGACGGCATTGTGGTATTTGGGAAACCACCCAGCTAATGCTGTTTGTACCTGTATCATTACCCTGCAGCAGTGCTGCACGTGCTGCTTTAGCATTCAAGCTGCAGTGTGGTTGTTGGTCAGCCTGAGACAGATGTGTGCCCTTGAAATCTTGAGTTGCTTTCCTTGCAGGTGCAGAGTGACTTAGTCCTAACAAAACTGATACCAGTAGCCTAAATCAGTTACCTTGAACAACTAGGAGCTTTTAGATCCTCCTTCTGTTTTAGAGGCTACATCCATTTTGTTGGAGTTCGTGTGCTTACCTAACTGATGATGGCTAACCTTCAAGGCTGGCTAGACTTGGAGATCCTGTAGGATTTCCTCTAGGAGCGTCTCTTACTTGGCAGTTATTCCTACAGCAGTTTCCACTGATATACTTTCTCGATGCTGTTCTAATACAAGCATACCGACTGCTTTGAGCTGGTTATAGGAATTGACTGCAAATGCTTTCTAAATATTATAAAAGTTTGATATATTTTGAGGTTTGAGTCACTATTTGGATCTATGTAGCTTGCCTGTTGGCATTGCAACCAAATGCATACGTTTCTCTGTCTTCTGAAGTTGTGTTCCAGAATATTCTTAGGATCACAGTGATTTTTAGATTGTTTGGTCCCTTTGCATGTCATATATCTTATGGAGAATTAATTTGTGTGGTGTGTATCTTTGCTTTTATGCAACTGAAAGTTTTGGCACTAGATGGCAGTCATAGTCTTGCAGCCTTCATTTAAAATTTCGTAGGACTTTAGTATTGGCTTAATTTTTCAATGCCATCTTTCCAGCAGCTGCTAAGTATACTGCCAAAATAACACCATTTACTGCTGTGTAACTTAATGAATTTTTGGAAACTTTTTTCTGTTTTTCATACAGCCTGAGGAGGCTCCTTCGCTTGCTGTTTCTACTGAGCCATCTGTAATTGTCTCAGAGAGCGATTCTGACAAGATCGCTTCCCAAGTGCCACAGATGCTGCAAGAGACAGATGTTTCTAGTCCCAATATTAAGCAAAACAGTGTGCCTCCTCCGCAGAGTAAGTATCTCTCAGTGCAATTCATTTGTCTGAACTCGGGGTGTATTTTTTCACCTGTAAAGTGTAGGTAATCAGAATGCTTTGCCCTGAGGTTTGGTTCTACAGTGCTGTATCAGGTACTTGAATATTTCATTGCCATAGTCTGCCATATTTTTAGCTTTCATTGAAGTACTTTGACAAATTTTTTCACTCTGAGGAAAAACTGGCTTCATATGCTTGAATGACTGAAAATTGTCTGTTGGCCTTGCCCAGTCCTTAAGAGACGTTTGGGCGTACTCTCACCAGCAGGACTGGAGCTCCATGCTGTGACTAAGTAGTTCTGCCTGCTTGCAAGCCCTCAGTGGAACAGATGGATGCTAACATAGCAGATGACAGGATGTTTAACAACCAGAAACTTGAAAAAAAAAACACAAACAATTCAGTTTTCAACCTACTGTTGTTGGTTTTTTTACTTCTCAGTGTAGTCCATTAACATCTTTTTCCATGTTCTTACATGAAATGTAGTAATCACAGAGGAAAACAGTTGCTAATATGGAAGCAGAAAGGTATGGGGTGATGCCCTTATTTCTGTTGTGGTCTCACAGCACATGCATCAGGCTGAACTAGTGGAGGTACATTGCTTTTGAAAGTATGTTGTGCCCAGAGGTGTCAAACACATCCTTGCTTGTACTGAAGTACTTGCTTAGTAAGAAAAATTAGAAAGGAAGTCATGATGTGGAAGGCAGTGCTTTATGTCTGACTTAGGCTTTTTAATGAGATTAACAAATACGGACGTTTTGCAAGAAGTTGCTGGCTAAGTGTTGAAGTACTAACCCAGTTTTTAAAGACTCCAGAATAAACTGGATGATTCACAGGACTAGGTGGGTTCAAGTGCACTAATTGGCTTCTTGGTTTTGGACATATTAAAAGTCAATATGTCAACTCAGAACTTTTTGCTTCTAAAATATGAAAGTTTTTGTGACTGATTCGTGCCTCAGCAATTGAAAGTGCATCTCTAATGTTCAACATATAAATTTCATCTGATTTACGACTCTTGGCAGCCAGCATGTTTTAAGGCAATATGCTTTAATAAAATAATATATTGCTTTTTTTCATCATAGATTACATGTAACAATGTGAACATCTAATGCCAGTTGTGTACATGTACTTTATTTCCAATTAGCACAAAAATTAATACTATAAAAAATACATTTATAAAATGAAATACCTACGTTCTGTATCACTCTGTGCTTTTAAAAAAAAAAGTAGGTGGAAATTAGCAAATTTTGGTTTACATGCACTACAAATTAGATTATCTGGGAGAAGCGGGTGAGTGGAACTGTACTTCAAAAATCATGCTAGTTGCTTGTTCTGAATTACTTCATAATAATATGGAGTGTACTATCAAAGATTTTTAAAGTTGATTTTGTGTAAACTTTCTCAGAGCTAATGATGTAGTTATATTTTGTTTTTAGCAAAGTCTGAAGAAAGCTGGGAATCCCCCAAACAAGTTAAAAAGAAGAAAAAAGCAAGAAGGGAAACGTGAACTTCCTGGGATGGACATGTGTTGCCGAATAGTATCATGAAGATTATGCTGTTTATGCAATAATTTGTGAACATGTACAGAATTTTATATAAATTTCAAACAATTTTTAAAAAATGAACTGCTGTGAACACAAACATCTTTAAAAAAGGAATCAAAGGAAAGTAACTTTATGATACAGCAAACAGAACATGCTACTTTCAAAGACATTCTGAAGAGTCTGTTTTTTCCAGCTTCTGGAGAGAGATCTTAATTAAAACAAACAAACGAACTTGTTTTCCAACACAGTGCCCTGTTTACAACATCTACAGCTGCGGATAAAAGATTAATTTCAAGGAAGGGTTTTCTGTAAAAATATTCTGTACAATAGTGGGTGTTTCTTGCCTCTCTTATGAGTGATGCATTAGAAGCACAGAATGTCAACCATTTGAATTTGTTTCATGCCTAAATCAAAGTGCTTTGATTAAATACATAATCTGCCATATCTTTACAGTAAGTTGGTTAGCAAGTCTGCTAGCTGTTACAGGAATCACAAGTGCAAATCATTAACCATTTGTACAGTCAGACCTTCATGGTTTATTATATGAAGTTAACACAATAAAACTGCTTTGGGTTAAAAGTTTGAGAATGTGATTTGAAATTTGAGTATGGTTCATGAAGTTATTTTTTATAATGTCTATTACCTTACTTGAATTATTGAAGATAACAGTATATTTTTAAGAATGCAGTAATGTGCATAAAATTGGTTTTCTCCTTCATTCACTACAGTTCTTGATTGATCCAGGCTCCCATCTAAAACTGTATTTTCAATTTCAAAACTCATGGAATTAATTGAAATCAGACGTTCCCTTCACACTGTTTAACTTGCCATACCAAATTCTGTTCTACCATACCTAATTCTGTTCTGTTCTCTTATTGCTAAAACCCTGAAGAAAGTGAAGCAATTTATTTTTTTTTTTTTTTTTAACTCACAAATGGCTTGGGATTTCAAAGATCTGTTGGCGAACTGGAATGGCTTCAGACAGCTTTAATTGACATTGTCAAGATCAGTGATCAGGAACACATTTTTTTACTGCCTTAACCTGTAGTATGTAGAATGTGTCTAGACTTCTGGACAGGAGTTAAGTGTTTTTATATTAAAAAAAAAAAGTCATGCAAGTATAGCAGTTGTAAAATAAAGACCATTTCCTGCTTGAAACTGTTAATTAAAATGGTGTTTTAAGATGTGTTGTCATTTTCAGGCACTGTGTAATTACATGGTATCAAACTGGCAGATGTTTGTCTGTAAGGTGCATGCTCAGCCATGTACCCTGTAAATAGCCTTTACAAAAGTGTGTGGATGAGGATGGTAGTTAACATCAGCTGGGAAATTCAGATGAAGAAAAGCAAAGAACTTTTTAAAATTATTGACCTCTGGTTTTGTGGCACAAACAGAGTTGTTAACATCTGTAACACATGGTACTGATCCACAACCTTGTAGTCTTACTGGACTGGACTGCAGTTCAACAGTGTTGCAAGGTGAGAATAGTTAATGCAGCAAGCTGGCTTTAATCATACTGAAAACGCACCTTGCTGATGGAGAGCTTTCCTAATGAATGGATACTAACTTGCACAGGTAATAACTCCTGTGTATCAGGAACATGTGACACTCTAAACTGGTTTGTTAAAATAAGCATATTGACAGTATTGATTTATTTACTGGGAGGGAGTAATGCCTGAGACTGATACCTGTCATGATTCATGTGAAATAAACCTGGAACTGAAGTACGGTTTTTCAAGACTTATCTTAAGGCAAACATAAAAATAGGGTATTACAGAATCATGCAGAGTCCTTTGCATGTAAATAATATATTTTTACTTGTCCTCATAGTAAAGGTTAAAAAAAATACACTTTACATTCAGGTTTGTAATGTACATCCGAAATGTCTGTTTCCAATCTGTATGTTGTGCTCCAAGCTTCTTTTGTAGAAAATATGAATTTATGTAATGAGAGAGACTACCCCCAAGGCCTTTCACTGGATAAATTGTTTTTTTTTTCCCTTGTTGAAGATAAAATTGGTGATATTTCTGGGTTAGTAAGCTCTAGCTCTTGAATAGCTTGTATTTCTGGAAAAAAAGCAACAAACTAGGTAACAACATAGGCACCTTTCTAATTAACTGCCTCTACTAAGCAGGATCATACAAATACATAGCCTTCCTTTCTAAATGTGGTTACCTATATAGCAGCAGTTCTTGCTGTTCTCTTAACGTGCAGTTTCAACATGTTAGAAAGTGAAACTTGCTTTATTTGACATTCATTAAAGAGGTAGTAACTGTGTAGCATATTGTCTATAAATCTAGAAACTTGGTTATCTATGTACTGTCATGTTTCGATGACTCAAGCTGTGGTTAGTCTTAATGATACGCTGAATCCAGACTTTGGTATTTGGATAGAAAGAGAAAACACCATTTAAAGAAACTTAAATCTTTTTTTTCTTTTTTTCTCCTTTGTTGTTGAATGCATGAAATGCATAATCATAAATCCAGTATGTTGGGTTTTTCTAAATACTCCGGAATTATTTGTATGCGTAATTTAAACTTGTTGTGATGATGTGTAATTGGGTAGTCATGGCATATTTTTATTTCTTTTGTGGGGAGGGAAAGGTGTACAGAATTCATATGTGCTTGTTACAAAGGTAACAACTGTGCATTGGTTTGGAGGGGGGTGGAAACTTTATTTCTGATGCCCTTTTAGAAGTCTAAAGAAAAAAGTGCAAGTGAAAAGCACTACTTTAATATTTACCAAGAAAGAATGTACATATTAAAAACATTTCAAACTTTATAGAAGTACTTCTAGTACTGTTGTGTTGTAACTGAATTGTATTGCATTAGAAACTGCCTCATTAAGTCCTGGCCATGGGATTGTCCTGTGAATAAGGCTTTTGAAAAGTGCAGACATCAGAATACACGGTTTAAGCAGACTTTCAGCTGTTACTCATCGTACTTGGTTTGCCTTTAAATGACTCAAGCTGGTCACAAGTCAAGACTTCTGTTGTTAAAAAAAAGTCTCTTGCAGCTGCTTGTACCTGTGCACCTCATTCTAGTGACTGCTGAGTACCAGTGAAGGACAGTTTCAGTTCTCCAGGCTGGTACTGAAAGATTTCTTCACTGTTCTGCTGTAAAAGTTGGGGAGGAAAAGAAAAAAAGAAAAAAAAAAAAAGTGGAATTACTCCTGAAAAGATACTGCTAAAATTATTTTACTGTTAAAATTCCAAATGAATTGCTTCATTTAGGAACCAAGAGCATCAACCGAGTGAATTGAGGTGGGGAGAAGGACCGGGAAGGGTTGTGTGGCCGATAGTTCTTAACCTGGGTGCAGTATCCCAATGGATTTTATGCCCTGCAGGACTAGCAGAACCACCATTAGTTGGGATAGGTGTTGGGAGAGAAGTGGGATAACTTGTAGTTTGTCAGACTGGGGAGTAGGGGGAAGGGGGTGATTATTGTTTATTCTGTATCATTAATGGTTCACAGACTGTTCCCACTGAAACTTAGTTAAATTGCTAAAATTATCTAGCTTCCATAGCAGTCCCTTCAGTTTATGAAACTTGAACTTCTGTTCTTTTAAATATCTAGTTAGTTGTACCAAGTTGGAGGTTTCTGGTTCACTGAAAATCAGTCTTTACTGAAACTGTCATGTCTTTAATTTTGGTGTATTCTGGAAAGGAAAACTGCATTTAAAACTCTTTAACATGAAACTACTGGTTTCAAGGTTTCATAAAATGCTCTTTAAAAAGCATGCTTAGGAACATCTGCAGCTCAGAGCAAGTACTATCCTTTCTATCTTAATTGGAGCATCAAGTGACCTCTTTAACTTGTCTCAGTACTTTTAATTTGGGCCATGGCAGAGGGTAAGTCATTGACCACTGAGAACCAGATCACCACAAGGAACTCTTAAAACTGACTAGTTCAAGGCAGTTCCCTGTTTTCTCAGAGACGGCAAGTTGTCTTCTACGCACAGTGTTTCCACTTAGCTGTTCAATAGGCTCTGACTTGCAGTTAACAGATTACTTATTTCAAACATCTGATAAAGTATTCTGACTGAGGCTGCCACAGCTTGTTTTTCACCACTGTGCCATTTCCTTGACCGTCCTTGTCTATGTACCTAACGAGCAAAGTCGTGCCGTGAGCTACATCTGCAAGTGAAGCTGTGGATGGGAGATAACTCCTCTCAGATCCAATGCTGTAACTTGGACTGACTCACTCTTGGACAACCAGGCTCTAATGCGTCTTCTGATGAGGCATTCTGGATGGGAGATGAGTGTTTCTGAGCCTTAGCCTGTTAGCTAAAAAAAATGGGAGCTGTATCAACTGAGCAGCCCTCTGCTGTTGTGGGGCTGAGTGGCTGGGTGTATGTCCAAGGACATGTCCAAGCTTTACTCTGCTCTCCTAAGTCTCTGAAGGCATTCTGAAAGATTGATAGCCTTCCATTTTCACCCATACGCATATGGAGTCATTGTATGTGAAAAATTTCTGCAGTCCTGGCTGAAAACTACAGAATTTGTTTTCTCAAGAAGTTGTTGTTGTTGGAAGTTTAGATCTGATCTTACGTGAGCAAAGTGCAGTGGTATGTGAAATGCTGTGAAATCATGCCCATGGCCCCTTCTGGTTCATTATCTCAGGTTACTAGAAATGAGCTGACATCTTTCTGGAGGGGGGGAGAGATGATGCCCAAGCTGTCATTACAATTTATGAAAAGCTACAGGCTGGATTCTAGATTGGCTGCTAGAGTGAAATCATCCTGATTTAAAGGTAGATTGTTTATAGCTCTAAATAACTAAAAATGGGAAATTAATTAGTTTACTAATGAACAGTTATGTTCAATTCACTATTTGTATACACTGTGATTAAGGTATTTTCTTAAACTTTTCTTCGTTGCCTTGAAAACTTACATAATTGCCTTACAAAAGGCTGAGAGGTGTTCAGGCTGTTTCTCCCTTCCTCTGATCACCCCCCTCACCTTTTTTGTCATTTGATCTGCAAACATACGACTCCTGAAAGGCTCCCAAATGTATTTGTACCAATGTCAACCAGTATTGCTTTGTGTTTGCCTAGGAGAAGAAGGGCTGTTTGAACTGGGTGATATTCCATGTATCCATAATAATCTATGCCTTGGGAGCTGAGCTGTTTTGCGGATCTAGCACATGCTGGAACTCTTGTTTTCTTCACTCTTGGTTCATCTTCTAGTTCCTTCTTTTGCTTATTTAAACCTGACTGGCAAAGTAACCTCTCCCTGACTGTAAACTTGAAGTATCCCAACATCAAAATGTCACTGGTGAAACTATTTTTGCAGCCAGAACATTTTTCTTAAAGCTTCTCTTCTAGATCTGATCTCGGGAGTGGGGGGACCTTTTAAGATAACTTTGTGGATCTCTCATCCAGAAGAGCTGGAAGACTGCAAGTGTTCCTCATAGAGGCACCTGTTTTGCCAGGTAATGCAGTGACGAGTCCTTCTCCATGCCAAGTGTCTTTGGAGCTGTATGTTGTGCCCTAACTGAGAGACTGTGAAATCTGTAGAAGGTATCTGAGACTAAACATTTTTAAAATATTCACAGTTGAATGAAGAGGAATTTCCTTTAAATAGTTAAGGTATCTGGCCACGCTTTATTGTTTTTTAAAAAAAATATGAACAGAAAACACAGCCTACTATAAAATTCCACATGACTGCTACTTGGCTTTCCATATGCACGTGAAGATTTTTTTTTTCTGTGGTGTGCATAAAATACACCTCAATAGTTGTATTTTCTATCAGTCAAGTCCTGCATGGACTTTTCAAGGTGGTTTTCTCCAGACGTTTGGTTGAGAGGTTGGGAGGCCCATGTGTTCTTCGAAAGACTGCACCACTTTAGACTAATGCAGAGTTGAACAGTGTCCTTTTTATAACCACCAACAGAGTTTAGATGCTTCTGAATTTCAAAAGAATATTTTCTCCAATGCTATAAATTAAGTGAGACAAAGCCCATGGTCTTGGCCCAACTGGGTTTTGCCAGGGGCAGTTTTAAGACAGGGCAGCTACTCCAGGTGCCTATTTCAAGTGACCTGTTAGAAGTAACCCTGCCTTGCCAGCATCGTCTTTCATGTGACTCTTGAACTATTTTGTTCCAGTTTTCCATCCTGTTTACACTGGCCTTTAGCTTGGCTGAAACACTGGAGTCTTTCAAGTCTTTGAAACTTTTTCAGATAAATCTCTTCTTCCATGCTTGCCAGCACAGTCTGAGTAGCCCCTCTGAGAACCAAACCTGAGAGTGTATGCTGACTTGTGCCTGCTTGCAGACCACCTGGCCAACAGCTGCCCTGCCTGTTTGACTCCTGCTCAGAAGGTGCAAGTGTTAAGTGCAGTTAAGGCTAAGGCTGCGGTGCTACTGGGGTGATATTCTTAGTCCAGCTGGCTGTCCAGTGTTTTTGCTGTAAATCCCAGTCTGTGGCTGGTGCAGAGAAGGGTTAGTACTGGTATTACTTTCAGCATGAGATTTTCACAGCTGATTTTAACATGGAGGGGATGGTGTCCCCCTTCATAGATACCTTTCTTTTATTTTTCTGCCACTGTCATACCTGGTTGATTATAATCTTAATCATAGTAGAGATCGGAAACATTTTCTTCCTTTTTGCTGGAATTCTTCTCTGCTGTTTCCAGGGGCAGTTTCAAAGAATTGTCTGTTCTAAACTGATGTGACAATTTAAGGGAGAAGAAAGAAAAGGCGGGGGGGAGAGGAAGGGAGGAACCTGTCTTTTTAATAAGCAAAAATAATATTACTCAGATTTGACCTAGGGGTTGAACATTTGTGGGCAGTAGTAGCAGTAAAAGGTATTTAAGTGCTTTTCTGGAGTGGGCTTGGTATGCTCGGCACTTGGTAGAGCGGGGCTGGGAAATCAAAGCTGTGCTATTTTATATTCATGTGCTACAGAGATGCTGTTCAAAGTCATCCAAGTCGTGCAGCCTGCTGTTAACCATGGAACTTCTTCACAATGTTTGAGGAGTGTGTCTTTTACCACAAGTCCCTAGTAGGCATGGAGACCAGCAGATTTGGTGATTGTTTTCGTAATAATTAAAACACTTTAACTTGTGCTGCCCTGAATATAAAAAAATTCTTTGTGGACTGTGCCAGATGCATAATTGCAGGGTTCCAAAGCCTGGCACATCGGTGACCGAGAGGGGCAGATATACATACCCGGGGATCACCATGTCTTGGATTCCTGCAATCACATCATGTGAATCCTAGGCTATGGGAAACCTGGTCAGAAATTAAGCAACATCCAAAAACAGCCTGTTCACTTCTAGGCAGAACATCTGTTTTGCAGCACAAGGTCAACAGGCAGAAGCAGGACCACAAGTGCTTCACTTCATTTAATAATTTCATCATTAAAAATCTTGACTTTGTCATAGTATGCCACTGGGATTAATCACACTCTGCTGTCAGAGAACATTAGCCTGGAATGCATCTTCTTATGTAAAGACAATGTAATGCTGAGGTTTCTTGAGACCACCACACCTTGTCTTTCAAAAACTTCTGCTTTGTGTTGCTATGACGTGGAGGGCATGTTAAAGTTTGAGATTTAAACTCTTAGATGTAATTGTTCCAAGTATTTCTTGAGCAGTCCACCTCAAAGAAGGTATTCTGACAGGTCAGCTGGGGGAAGAATTCCTAACTGCAGATTGTGTTCTTTGTATATGGCAAGGCAGCAGCTCAGCCCTGCTCCAAGTGACGCAAGCTATCAGCAGGGTGTTCTGCCAGGGCTTTAAGGATTTCTCCATCAGAGTGGTAAGAACTCTCAGCTGACTAGCTTGCAAACATTAGGGTGTCCTGTGTGACAGTTAAGTGGTTTAAGGGCTCATATACACCAAACATCAAAGTGGGACGGGAAAAAATATGCAGATCTGCATTTTCAAAGTTTGGTTGGGGGGAATTTCATGTTGGTGATAATTTTTATTGTTGTTTGTTACAGTTGGGAAGAAAGCTGAATGCTGAGAAGCTGAGCAGAGAGTGTTATGTGCTTCAGTACAGGAGTGCAGAGGCCACAGGTTGTGTAGTGACAGCATTGTACTGTCACATACCTCCTGACTCACCCCAGTGAGTCTGACCTAACTTCAGAGCACTCTTCAGATTCAGAATCTGTTTAAATATCAAATTGGTTGTGCACTGGTGCATGCTTAGCACTTGAAATCCCAAGTCAGTGTATGCTTATCTGAGCTCTAGCAGGGAGGCAGAATAAATCACAACGGAATGAGATGCTGAGCTAGTACAAAATAGAAGGTGGTGTTCTCCAAAGTGACAAACGTGTATTGATCCAATCTGCAGGGACGGGGCTTGTGTATGCCATGCCTAAGCCACTTGTATTGCAAAGGTTTGTACATGAGGGTTTCACACTAAATGATTTGCAACAGAGATGGTGAGTTAGAATTGTGTGTTCCTGCAATTAAACTTTCTCTGTGCTTTTACCAGTGCGTTACTGAATACCAATGTGAGATCTCTGCAGCATTGGCTCAGTCAGGATCTCCCAAAGTTGCTTCAGACTATAATCAAACATGCTGATATGTATATACCTACAAAATGCTTTATAGCCACAATATGGTAATATGCTTTATGCTGATAACCTGTATAGAGAGACACAGCAGAAAGCAGTGTGAGCACAAAATGAGCTTTTTGAAGGGATCAGTTGCCAAATAATGCTATTTCAGTAGAATTATATTGTTATTTGTGATGTTATTTCAGTGAAGTGGAGAATTAAATATTAGAGTTATTATTTAAACTATAAAAATTCTGTCATAAGGGATCATAGAGGTACACTTTAGACATGTGGAGGAGCCTGTGATGAAGAGAAGCCAAGAGTATCTTTGGTTTGTTTAGTTAGAACCTGGGACAAACTCCATCTGATTAAACTTTCTGTGCTACCAGCACCCAAAAGAAAAGTGTTTTCCTTGCTCATGAGGTGAGAAATTAATCTGTGCTGCATCTTTGTGCTTCATGGACATGCCATGGACCTGTAGCATATACAGTGTATATGAAAGGTGTTACCTTGCATGTATAGTGCTTGCAGTTTGCCTTTGCATGGGCTGCAGACTGCTGAAGAGGGGCAAACCTAGCTGGCACCTTCATAGTATAAAGCCATCAGCTACTGTGGAATGTTCTTCAGGCTTGGACAGCAAGCAAGAAATCTCCACTGGTGACTCCATATGAAGCAGTAGATGGGTAAACTGACAGACATGTGACACTAAGAGAAAGCTGAGGGCTTTACTTAGCATACAAAAAAAAAAAAAAAAAAAGTGAGATTGAAAGTTTATGCAAAGGTTTGCCATGAAGCTTTACTTAAGGTGAACTCCAGTGAGAAGAACAGGATGGCATGCCCTGGAGCTTGCTCAAGAGTCCAGCAAACTTGGAAGAGAGCAGGAAAAGAGGAATAACCCCATAGATAGTCCAAGTAGTGATGATGATGCTCTTCGGTTGCTTTAAAGTTGGTGATAAGTCAAAGCTCAGGTTTTGGTGCTAAAGAACAAAAGGAACAGGGGAAATCTATGCAGGCCTCCAAGACAAGTGGTGAGTTACTGCTTGAAACCTGACTAGCATCTAAAAAGATGAAACTGGGAAAGGTTTGCTGTGTAACTTACAGGCAGTAATAAATTATAGTTATGGAAGATGTGTTGCTTTAATTCTTCTTGTCTGTACTTAAAATTCAGTGTTGGCTCTCAGTAGGAAAGAATAAAATGATTTGTCACGAGACTGAGACTGTTAATAGAAGACAAAATGATCATGACTTCTACTAGGTATAAGTATAAAAAACAATTCAAACAAATATGTAAAATGAGCAGAACGGGGGGAATATCTACATTCTTCTGCACTTAGGAAAAAAAACAGGAGTTTTTTTTTTTTTTTAAAAAGGGAGAAAACCCATAATCACATAGTAAAAAAGGGAATAAAATCTAGCAACATTCCCAGTGTTGAGCCATACTCAAGTGAACCCATAAATTAAGCATTAAGTAATGGAACTAAAAGGAAGTAAATACTATTTTATGTATATTAGCTTTTCTTAGAAGGTCTGCCTCTCCTATCTGTCAAAGACCTGTGACTTCTCTGACCACAAATTCAACGTGACATTAAAAACTGTCCCTGAGATTTCCTTTGCTCAAGCAATCTGGCAAGCAGTATGACACTGCTGGCAACATAACCACCTCTTTCTCCAACAGCTCCATCTCATCCTCATATGTTGTATTTCATGTTCTATAATTGGCTATAGACTGTGGATAAAATGTACCCATCTGTACCAGTCAGTTTACTACTGAGTCTAGCATAAGCATTCAGGCCAAAAGGCAAAAAAAACCCCTCCAAACGTGACCCTTGATGGGTTGCTGTAGTAAAAGGTCAAGTGTAAGTGCCAGGCTGTTTGAATTTGTGTAGACCAGTCACAAATCATGTTTCTCAGGGATAGGTACTGGGCCTGATGCTGTTTAACATATTTGTTGGTGACAGGGACATGGACAGTGGCACTGAGTGCACCCTCAGCAAGTTTGCTGACGACACCAAGCTGTGTGGTACAGCTGGCACGCTGGAGGGAAGGGAGGCCATCCAGAGGGACCTGGACAGGCTGGAGGGGTGGGCACAAGCCAACCTCATGAGGTTCAACAAGGTCACGTCTAAGGTCCTGCATGTGGGTCGGGGCAATCACAAGCACAGATACTGGTTGAGTAGAGTATGGATTGAGATCAGACTTGAGGAGAAAGAAGCGGATAGTGCTGGTTAATGAAAAGCTCAACATGAGCCAACAATGTGCAGGTACAGCCCAGAAAGCCAACTGTATCTTGGGCTGCACCAATTGAAGCGTGGCCAGCAGGTTGTGGAAGGTGATTATCTCCCTTTACTCTTATGAAGCACCCCACCTGAAGTACTGTGTCTAATTGTGGAGCCTGAACACAAGAGGGACATGGACCTGTTGGAGCAGGTCCAGAGGAGGGCCATGAAGATGATCAGAGGGCTGGAACCTCTCCTATGGAGACAGGCTGAAAGAGTTTGGGTTGCTCAGCCTACAGAAGAGAAGGTTCTGGGGAGACCTTATTGTAGCCTTCCAGTACCTGAAGGGGGCCTACAGGAAAGCTGAGGAAGGACTGGGTACAAAGGCATGTAGCAGCAGGATGAGGGGCAATGGTTTTAAACTCGAGCAGGGTAGATTTAGATGAGACATTAAGAGGAAGTGCTTTATGATGAGCATGGTGAAACACTGGAAGAGGTTGCCCAGAGAGATGGTGGAAGCCCCATCCCTGGTGACACCCAAGATCAGGCTTGATGGGGCTCTGAGTGACCCATTCTAGTTGGAGATGTCCCTACTTACTGCTGGCGGGTTCGACTAGATGACCTTCTGAGGTCCCTACCAACTCAAAGCATTCTATGATTCTTTCTAGATCAGTCCGACTTGCGTCTGTAACAAAATGGTTCTTGTGTAACACTATGGTAAGGTTCACTTAGGCTGCATGATTTTCTTTGGTCTGTGCCTTCTGTGTTTGGACATTTAAGAAGGAGCAACATGTGTGTCTCCCCATGACAAATACCAGAGCCAGGCAGAGCTGCAAGGTACTCAGAATTTTCAGACCCACCATGTCTTCTGGTTCGGCAATGTCACTAGGCAGCAGCTGAGATGTCTGACAGTTTCCATCTAAACACCAGGGAGAAAATCTCCATTATGAGCCACAACCAGGGTTTCTGGTGGTTAGTGACTGCAGGACCTGCTATCTACAGACATTTTTGTGTGTCGGCTGGCAGTTTAATTAGTACTCCTTGGTTTTGTTTTAAATAGTTGCTTCAGGGGGAATCCCTTGTGTGTTGCTTTCCCTGGTGCCCCTGTGTGCTTTTAATAGGAACTACCCAGTGAGTAGAGCAGGTGACCCACATGGGGCTGTGGAACATGCATAAGAAGGAAGTAAAGGCCACAAGAGGCAGCTACACACCCAGCTCAAACCTCTGATGCTGCTGTGGAACCCCAGGAGATCAGAGCGCTGTGCTGCCATGGGGGGCCTGGGCTTGCTATGTACTCCCAGCATGGCTCTGGAGAGATTGAGACCCCTTGGTAACATGGGGTAGTTGGGCTGATGGCCAGTGATTGGGTAGTGGCTCAAAAGAGCAGAGCTCAAAGGAGTCCAGGGCCTACACCACTTCTAAATATTGTCTCTCACAAGGGAGGAGGGCTTTGGGGTCTGCTGATGGAGAGAAATGTGGAGCAATGATCCAACTCTGCCATTCCCACAAATAAGATGCCCCAGTGAAGGGACTTGGAAAGAGTTGCAGTTGGGTTGACTGCTAGAGGTCACCTTACATGTAAAGGACTCTGAAACAGTGTTGAACACTAATGCTTTGGCCCAAACAACCTGACAGCTAATCGTGGTTTCAAATACCCCTGGGCTGTCACTTAATGAGCTGGTGGGGTGTCCTGTTGGTCAAGGTGGGATCTATACATATCAGACAGGAGGAGCACACAGGAGGAACAACTCCATTAGCAGCATGGCCAAGAATAATACTGAAAATCCCATAGGGTAGTTAACCTTCAAAAAAGTGTCAAGAAAGGATAAAACCAATCTATGCTCTTACCCTACAGGCTGAGACTTCTAGATCTTCCAGAAAGACAAAGGAGAGGCCATGGAAGAGTGGGTGTGAGGTCCTTTAGATATCTGGCACCATGAGCCAAAGACTTGCATAGGGAAAAGGCCAGAGCTCAGCTAATGCTGGTGGAGGCATTGGAACGAGGGATTGAATCTGGGGCGTCATTTTACCCCCCAAAGAAGGAAACACCCATACTGCATCAAGTGAATGTGGTTTACTGCTCTCTTCATGTCTGGATGAAGTCCTAACACTGTAAGATTCCTGAGCCTATTGGTACCTTCAGCAGTGGTTTTAATTGTTGCTCATACCATATGAATCATGTGCTTGTTTTCTAAAATATAGTAAATAACTTAGCCATGATATTCTTGAGTTGTGTTTTTTTGGGGCAAGAGGTGAAGTTTGTAATAGATACCTGTTCAGTCTGTTTGGGTGTTTACCCCTGTAGCCTGATCAGCAGGGAGGGGAGGGATGGACTCTGCAGTAATTGTATGCGGGATTCATAAAGTGCTGGCCCCGTCATCTAGGTCTAGGGGTGGAACACATTGCACATAAATTGCAGGTTTTTGGTACCTGAGGGCTGCAGGGGTGCCCTGTGTGGGAGGACACCATGCCCTGTGCTGGTCACAGCCGCTGCTAGATGGCTTTAACTCCAAAGTAAATATCTTCTGTACACCAAAACTTCAGCAAGGGGAGCCTGTGGAAACCCTGTGCAAACGTGCTTAAGAAAGAAGGGCAGGGTCAAGGGAGAGGAGAAGGGGAGTGGACACAAAACCGTGTCAGGAGAAATGGAAGAAACGCATAGGAAGAGACACTGGGGACTTGATGGGGCATGTACTTTTGGAAGGAGGAGCTCCATGGTGGAGCAGGTACGCTTCTGAGGAGACTGCAGCCCATGGAGAGCATACTGTATCTGGCACCAAAGAAAGACTTACACTACATGTTACCAAATGGCAAATCTGCTGCCAGGCAAATAATTAGATAATCGCTTAGCCTATTTTTGAGGTTTCTAGTGAACATAGCACAGATGGTTTCTTCTCATCCAAAATGTTTAAATTAATCTGCAAGGCTAACATGAATGGGAAGACCAGAAGAAAAAAGAGAGCTGGATCTCAGTGTACTCCAGAGCTCACCAGCCTCCATGCGAGTCCTATGTCTTCACAGAAAAACTGTTTGCAAGTCGGAAAAGAGAAAAAAGGAGACAGTAAAGTGAGCTTTTTCATGGAGAACATTTGAGCTTTTGACTTTTCTGATTTACAAGGGAAACATATAAAAATACTTCAGAGGTATGTGTCAGACGCTGGAAGCACGAAA
>NW_008594948.1:5876-36014 GCF_000691845.1 Merops nubicus | reverse complement strand
TTTTTACACGGAACCAGGACAACATTCTCACCTTGAGTGAAGCAATAATTTCTTACAAATCATGTAATTGTAAGTTGGGTCTAAATGAAGGACCCTGATGGTTAGTTTCTAATATTTGTTCTGCATCCCTAAAGGAAAAAAAAGAACCTGGTAGGGAAAACAGTGAATCCAATGAATCACTATTCTGTTGATTGAATGAGGTTACTATTATTTCTAAAGACTTTAGCAAACGTGATCTGTGCTTCTGCATTTAATTTTATTATTCCTGACACTTCTGGTCAACTTAATGTAATGTTAAGGCCTGTTGATTCTTTGCAAAACTTAGGTCTTACCAATAATGCTCATTTTTTGTTTTCATTGTGGAGAGTTACTTAGTTCACACAATTGGTGTGAGCTTGGACAATAAGAGTATCTGTACCAGTCAGCACAATCCAGTCAGTCCCTATTTCCTGTCATGAACTGTAGCAGGCACCTAGAAGCAGAGCAGAAATAGTATGGACAGGGTAATCTTTTCTCTGATAAACTTTTCTAGCTTCCAGCAATCAGCAGGTAGGGAGTCTCTGGATCAGGAAATGGCATGTGGATGGTTGCATTAATAGGTGTTGACTGAGCTCTTCCATTTAAATTGCCCAATATTTTCTTATGAATTAATTTACTCTTTTGGCTGCCTCGGCATCCTCCAGGAATAAATTCTACAGCATAATTGTGCTCTGTGTGTATTGACTTAAACCTAACACTTGATCATTCAGAGGACAGTTTTGCTGTTAGATGCAATGAAAAAGTGTTTCCTATGTATCATCTTCCGTGCCTTCTTTGTTTTATAGCTATCACACCTCCACACAATTATATTTTTTTCAGGCTGAAAAATGGCAACCACTTTACATTCCCCTCCCATTCCATACTTCTGAACATCCTATCTCTCTTTTCTGACTTTTCTCCCATTCATTCAACCAGTTCTAAGACAGAGGAACACAACTACTTTTAATAACCACAGTGTAGGTAGATGATACATTTACACAGTGAAACAATGCTGTTTTCTGTTTCATTCTGCTTTCCTTTCTTAGAGACTTTTTGACTGTTTCTGAGTCTACTGAAACAATTTTCAAAGAATTAGCCACAGTGACCCCGAAGTCCCCTTCCTAAGCAGCAGTAAGTAATTTAATACCCAGTATTCTGCACAGGCAGCCCAATTTCTTGTTCCCTGCACCCTCTGGTTTGTATTTCCCATCACTGAATTTCACCTGCCACTTTACCCCATCACTCAGTGTACTCTATATATGAAGGAGTTAATCCTGAATTTGTGGAATGGGAAAGAAGAAATGTAACATGCATTTCTGACATATGCATGCATGCATCTTGTCTTTGAATTATATTTCTCTCTGAACAACATACTTCCCCCCTTGCTAAGAAAGCTACACTGATCTCCCACTGCCATCCCCAAATCAGAAGGAATTGCTTTCATTTGTAGCAGCATAGACACCTTGCTGTTTATTCTGTCCAGGAAGTAACCTGTTGTTTGAATATCTGTGCTGGTATTTTACTGATAGGACAGGTAATGTTGAATACGTTCTGATTAAGATTGCTCAGTTTTTCCCCTGAAACAAGTAAGACTTGAACGTGTTATCATAGCCAAATAATGTACATTTAGCATCATCTTAGAGTATGAGATCTTTATCATGATGATCTGCTTTTTATTCCATGTTTTTAAAACTTTAGTGTTGGATACCTGTTCCATGCAATTTCAAACAGGAACAGTAATAATTTATTCATTGAGAATTGACCAGTTGAACTACTGGGAATGGACTTCACCCCATTTGAATGCTTTCCCTGCAGGCTATCATCACCATAAAAATCTAAAAGCACCCTTTGGTGACTACTTCAGCTTGTGTCTAAATTTTGTTTGGAAGGTCTTCTCCAGAAAAATCCCATGTGGCCAGTTTTCTGCTGACAGTTATACATTGATAGATATCCCACATTTTCCACCAAAGCACTCTTCCTACTTTTATTCAGTTCTTGTCTTTCTGTTGTGTGTACCTATGGGATAACAATTCTTATTCCGAATTCTGTACACCAAGAAAAAGTTACAAAAGTGAAAATGTAAACACTAAATTTGTAACAAGTCAACATAGATCAAGGCAGTAAAACCAAAACCCTAACCAAAATTAAGAGTAAAATTCTAGTAAAGAATAAAATTCAGTGAAGTGAACTGCTTCCTAATTAATTTGCTTCTTTTATTAGATCACAGATGTAACAGCTTTTCAAATCTGAGGGATCTTTGGGAATTCCTGTGGCTGAAGGATTTTCCTGGCATAAGTTTGTGTCTCTGTGCCAGGTGTGTCACCTCCCTGGCTCCATACCACATACCTCTTTAGAGCTGTGCTACTTTCCCAATACCTGTTTGCAGCACTTGACTATTTTCTGCACAGCTACAGTAGAACGACACATTTCACCCCCCAGTTACGCCTCTTGCCTCACATCTGGATTTGGCCCTTGTAGAGGGTAAGGCATCTGTAAGGAAAGCGTGATCTCAGCAGCCACTACTTAAGAGACAAACGATCTGGAAAATTGGTTTCAAAAAGCATCCTCCTCTTTGTTACACATTATGAAAATACAAATGAAATATAAAAACCAGAATCTCAGAAGTAATGGCTAAGGATACCTGCAAGCTGAGATGGCCTGGGGCAGCCCCCAGAGCTGGAGGTGTCTGAGTCAAAGCATCAGTTTCTGAGGGCTGGGATCCCCAGGTGCTGAGTTTTGGAGAAATCCCTCCTGCAGGCTCAGAGGAGCTCCTCCCTAGCAGTTAGCAAGCAGCAGAGATGGCCTTTTGCCTAGGGAAACCAGGTTGCCACATATTCTAGATATATATATTTAAAAAGGGGCTTTTTAAGGCTATGCCCGCATTTTTGAATAGTTAAAGCATAGACTAAGGGATAGGACTCAATTATCATAATTATAGATGACATTGCATGGTTTAGCTTCTTGTAACCAATTCTTTGAACAGAAGCCTCTGACACTTTTTTGGAAGGAATATCTTATTGGGTGATATATCAAGAAATCAGGTTATTTGAAAGACTTTGATCTCAAAAAGTTATCCCTAAAGAAAAATGTAAGTTTCACAGACACAGTTACACTACACAGGACCTAGAGGGAACCCAGGCCACAAGCAGTAGTACAGAGCAGAAGTACAGAAGGGCAGACAAACCCTGAGCAGTGTGAATTTGGGTCAGTTTTTACCACTTAGCTGTGGAATTATAATCTGTAGTTAAAGTTATTACACTATTTGTACAGAACAAGAAGGTATGTTTTGTGTCTTTTCAACCTTTCAGGAAAGACTCTTAAGGCAATTTATGAACACTGAATTTCCAGGGAACCCAGTGAAATTCCTGCTAAGAGTTCTGGAGATGAATGAAGCAATGTGCTGTAAGTTTAAAGTACTCATCCATCATCACACAAGTTATTTAGCAGCAGAAGCCCAAAACCCAGAAGCCTTTCTGATGCTTGGTAAGCCCATAATAAATGTTATGAGATGACAGAGGGTTCCTGAGGCAGGGGCCAGAAGCTGATAAGTCAAGAGTTGCATTCCAGCCTCCTATCTCATGTTTACTTCGATCTGATCATTGGGCAGCATTCTTTCCAGTGGAAAGGAATAAAGTGGGAATCTCCCTGCCTTCCTTCTGAAGGGCTAGGCTCCGTTTCTGGGCAGAACATTTACCTTATCAGGAGAAGTTCCCGTGCAGCACAGCCTGAGGAACAGCTCAGGCGTGTGCAACGTGCATTTGTACGCCGCAGCGAGAGCGAGAGCTGGCAGAAGGTGCACTCACTGCTCTGCAATACCTTGGGGACAGATAATACTGTAATGACAACATGATCAAGTCTGAACGGTCTGGGAGCTTTAATGAGTTGTAATGGAGCTCTCCTGTTGGGATGACATGGCGACAGAGGTTGCATGGCCTGCATAGTTCAGAGCATTCCCCAGTACCTCGGCCTGTGCCGGCCAAACGAGGCGAGTTTTAAACTCTCTGGAAAGTGCTTCCCAGGTCAGTCACCAGCCAAGGTTTCCTGCTCTGTTGTTTGAATGCAGAAAAGGATGTCAGCTCCTGCTGATAGCAGGAATAAGTCCTGGGCTTGTGAGGAACTGTTTTTCCCAGAGCTGTCAGGAAATCCTAGCAAAGGCATCATCAAGATGGTGCCATGGGAAGGCCTGAGGCAACGGGCATGCTGCTGCTAACGTGTTCTGACAGACACAGCTAGCTCCTCACAGCTCAGAAGGTGCTGGGTGCCAAGTGTCTCAGGACACCAGTAAGAGGACAGGAAAGCTCCCACTATCTGAAGCACAGCCTGGGACCATGGGGACCTGTGGCCAAGACTCCTGCACCTACACGATGTCTTGTCACTGTCACCAGGGTGAGTTTGGTTAGCAGCTATGGCATTGTATCAGCAGCTGACTGGTTCACCTGACACCCTTGTTGACAGTGTCTCAAGGAGGAGTAAGGAAATAAAAGCACCTTGAGCCTTACTTCTCCTTTTCCCTCAGAGGTGAAGCCCTGCAAGATCCAAATATCTGCTGGCAGGGCAGGCTGTGGAGGTTTCTCTCACAACTGTGCTTGCTATATATGCCCTGGGAGCGCCCAAAGGATTTCAGTCTCCCTCTGGCTCCTTTAATAAACATTACTTCCAATGCAAACAATTTAAAAGAAAAATTTTTGGAGTGCAGGCTCAGCTTACTGGGGAGGAACGACATGCTCAGTTGGAATGGGAGTCCTAGGATGCACTCTGCCTGCAATGGATCCAGCTGGCTTGGTGAATCTCAGTCTAGCCATAACCTACAAGAATTTTTGCTCAGCTGGGAGGAAACTCTTCTGCTTGAAGCTCTGTTCCAGCCTTGGCCCTTTTCAGGACCAGCACTGGAATCTGCCTGCATCACGCCACGCCGCAGAGTCAGTTACATCTGCTCATCCTGTATCAACTACTATGTCCCAGTCAGAAAGGAAGGATGTTTTGGTTTAATGGATGCAGAAGCTTTTACTCTGCTTTGTGGAGGTTTTTTTTTTTTCCCCAGTTCATCTCTGTGGGAAAGGAAGGCAAACTTTTCATGTGTATTTGAGACTGTGAAAACATTGGACTTGATTCCAGCAGGAGCCTCTGGGCTTGTGTAACATTGATAATAAATAGTTAGGCACATTGGGAAGGGCAAAAACCACCAGTTTTTCTTTCAAATTGTATAGTGGTATCTGTCAGATGGGACCTTTTCCAGCGTAGAGCATTTTGTCTATAGGTGGGATGCTCTACAAACAGTGCCAACTGCATATAGACAGTATCTTTTGCAAAAGTCTCCAATACTATCTGTTAAAAAGCGTCTGGAAAATCCACCTTAAAAAACCCACACCAATCAAATGGCCTGCCAAGCTGCAGCTTCCCAATCCTTCCATTATAAAGAAATTTGCTTATGGTGCAATTTATGTAGGCTCCAATATTCCAGCAAAAATACATCAAGGGGTATCAGGTTACCAGAATCAGTCCTAAAGCAACTGTTTCCTAGAGGGGGAGGAAAAGAAAGAGAAGCAGCAGCTTGCTTCACATTTGGTAAGTCACTGTGACACACAGCTCTCAAGGAAGTAACAGGAACATGAGAAATGATTTTTTTTTTTTCTTATGAAAGTGTAATGTGGTAAGTAAAAGCAGAGGAAACACCCACTTTTCAAAACTGAACCATAATCAGTTTTCCAGCTAGGACAGTGTCTCCAGACAGCAGTCTATCTGCTACAACAAAACAACAACAATCATAATACCCCTCCATCTTCTCCGAGAAATATATCGGAAAAACATTGTTATCTCTAAATCTTCAAATGGTGTAAAACCCCTTGTTTGGGGGCTTTGGGGTTCAAACTCCTTTGACCCTCTGTTTGGGGTCAAAGAGGCTTCCTGAAAGAAGTTCTAACACTACAACCTCCCACTCACTATGGATAAGCTTGTGTTCTGTCTTCCAGCAGCAACTCACATTTCAAAGACATAACTTGAAATTAAAATAAAGAAAGGGTTTTCATGTTTTGTTTAACTGGTTCAGTTTTTCTGTAAGGGAAGCAAATATTAGAAGAAGCCAATACAGCTGTTACAGAGAGTTGTTTTTTTGAAGGAGATACATAGATGCATGAAACAAAACTAAACCACATGTGTAGTCAGCAGGAGCTAGAAAAATTTCACTAAAATCCACAATCATACATTCATCAACTGAAAACACGAATTTTTATGCAGGAACTTTTTTTTCCTTACTTTTCCCCACTTATTTGGAGCAGAAGGAGCAAGCACAGAAGGAAACTTGAGCCCAGACAGTTCCTTATTTCAGAGGTTAACCTGACTACTAGAAGAGCACATTTACACAATGTGGAAGTGACCTATTTAGTGACTGTGGCTCATTTTCCTCCAGGCAGGCACATGCTTGTTTAGAACATTTTAAAAAAAAAAAAATTAGATCTGCAGGAGCTACTGGCTCGTCTACTTTCTCAGCTGATGTGATCACCTGCTCCCATTGCTTGACTTCTTGAGCTATAAGAACAAGGTGATCCTGAAGAGGTGACACCCATGTCAGGTATTTCATTTACATACTGGCAACAGCAACTGAAGTTTTGGAGCTGATGCTCCGTTGCATGTTTGGATAAACCTGGATACTCACACTCTTACTCAATCTTTTAAGTTTCTCTCTGGAAAATGTGAACAAGGCTGCGTCATGCTTGTGCTATCCAAGCTTGCCTGGGATTTTTGTTCATGTAGCCATGAGATCCTAAACATGCCATGTAGTTTCAGTGCACTTCATAGTAATCCTCTCATGAGTAGTCACTATGCCTGCAGAGGAAGAGGTTAAAACCCGAATGGTTGACTCATGCCAATTGAAAGACTGGCACGCTGCAAACTCATTAAGGAATATCTCTCTGAGCTTCCTATGTGCATACTTGCCGTGTGACGCTGCCCTTGCTGGGACTCTAACCTGCCACTGTGACTAGCAGCTGGGTACTGTCCTCTCCCCTCACACCCAGACCTTCCTCATGGTATAAACTGCCAAGAACCCACCATCTCCCTGGCCTGACCATGTCTTTGTCTTGCCACCGCAACCACTGGTGGTGTGGCATCTGTTCTGAGAAGCTGTACAGCTGCTGGTCTGTTATTTCCAGTGGACACAGAGATGGCCCTGGGTTCTCCTTTGCATGGCTCTCTGTGGCTCAGAGTGGAATGACCAAAATATCTAGTCCTTTTAAATGCAAAATAAAAGCAACTTATTTGTATAGTTTTCTCTCTCTCTGTTCATCTGTAAACAATTGCTTTAAATCAGCTAGATTTTAAGGCTAGAACAGCCTTGTCACAGGCAGTGGCATTACTAGGCATTAAACTGAATGAACCATGTCTTTGAAAACATCTGTGTTGATGTATCATGAGAATATCTTGCAGTTTTCCATTAAAAACAAAAAGTACCTGTGAGCAAAGCTACTTTCTTATATTAACATACATTTACCACATTTCTTTCTGACATGTAACTTACCTTGCTAGAAGAGTCTATGTACAATATAGATTGAAATTTCTTACAGTGTTTACAATATTAATGCAAATAAACATCTTATCATATAGTAAAATCATCTCTCCACTCCAGTTTCTCTTTCTGCCAGTGTTTGATGCTTCTTTATGTTTTGTAGCTTTTCTTACCTTGTCTGCTATAGCCCATCCTGAAGTTCTTAATTATTCTGTCCTTCTCTGACAGCCACAGCAACCTCCTCTATGGGCCGGTTCTTACATTCATGCTATGTGCAAGTTACATGGTATTAAGCATTGAAGGTAAAGAAAAACAACAACAAAGAAACAAACCTATAAACTTGGCCAGAGACTTCTCTTTACATGGTGGTATTTTACCGCGTACATTCACTGGCAAGCTGGTCTTAGAATGAACTTCCTCCAACAGTTTAAATGCTCCCCCCACAACTGTTCCACTCTTTTCAGCATCCTTAATTTTTCAGGTGAGTTTTTTTTTCAGATACTGTATAGCCTAAGAATCCCATTAAATAACAATCAAATTAAAATATTTCATCACTGAGTAAAATATGCAAGGGGCTCGTGCTGAGGATGTGAGGAGGAATCAGCATGCATAGCGAAGAGATTTGCAAACTGCTCGGAAGTGCAGACACACAGCTAGACCTTGGTGATGGGCTGAAAGATTCCTCCTAGAGCTTCTAAGATGTTAGAGATTTTGTTGCAGTACAGAAAGTTCCTGAGCTGCTGAACTGAAAGGAAGCCTGAAAAAAACATGACTCTTCCTGCCAGGACATAGTGGGCAAGAAGGAATTCAGTTTCCAAATGCTTTCATTTCTGTTTTGTCTCACTCTAAGTTTTATCTGTTTCAAAAGCTATGGGATCTAGTTTCCATTAAAATAAAACTTGGGTTTGAGTTAAAAACTCTTTTGCAGTCTTGGGAGTGCCTAGCTTAAGAAAAAAATACTTGGCAGATCTTCCTCAATGTTCTAGTCAACTTGGAGTCTCATCACACCATCTTAAGTCGTGAAAAACACACCCATTTCAGTAGGGAGTAACAAGCATTTCAAAACACCGTGCTTTGTCAAAACGCAGTAATGTAACAGGTTCTTATGTCCTCCCTTCAAGGATCAGCATGTTACTTTTATTTGGGGAAGACACATTTGCTTCCTCTACTGAAACAGAACATAGAATCTATCTGAAAACTCTCAGAATAACTAAGTTACAACACTGTACAAAGCACACATCAACCTTTTTGTCTGCATTTACTTTCATGACTCTTGCTGGTCTTCGCTGTCACATGAAATTTATATATTGATTGGATGACAGTGGGGAATCAGAATAAGCTGCACAGGAAAAAGGTCACTGGAAGAATGACCAGGTGAAGAAAATGGCTTGTTCAGACAGTTAAAGGAAACAGAAGGGAACTGGGTCTTTCAATTCCATTTTTTCATGGAAAAGAAAAAGGATGGTTATTGTTAGCTGATACACGACACAATTCCTTGGTTTGCAAACACGGAGTCATTTATGCTGAGCTCATCACCATCACATTCAAGTATCGGACAGATTTTTCTTTTTTGATTGGCAGTAGCATTTTGTTTTGCCAATGACCAGGCCTAACAGGAACGACACAACCAGCAGGAAGAGAATCCAATACGCAGACTGTATTGTATACAAAAACATTATGATATGAATGACCGCCGGGGGTACAAACAGATCAATCAGCTCATACATGATCGACGCCACCCCCAGCGAACCCACAAAGGATGCAACTCAGCCCACAACAGGTGGTACAAACAGTGAACTGAGGTTGCCCACAGTTGGCATGGGAAACAGCCAGACCAGCCAGTTAAATGCATAAGAGAACGGTGCCCACATGGCAACTCTCACCCGATCAGCCCGTGTTCAACAAGGCCTAAACAGACCAGGGCCCAGCTCCAGGGAGAGTCAGGAGGTCTGCCCTGAACCAGGAAGCTCTGTGGCGTGCACTCCACAGACAGACACTCCTGACTCCCTGCAAGTGGTCCCCGCTTTTATCCCCAAGCAGGGACAC
Source organism: Merops nubicus (assembly GCF_000691845.1). Classification (NCBI taxonomy): domain Eukaryota; kingdom Metazoa; phylum Chordata; class Aves; order Coraciiformes; family Meropidae; genus Merops; species Merops nubicus. The sequence continues at coordinate 26,449 of NW_008594948.1, read as the reverse complement.
CTGACCTTTGTCAACTCAATGTGGGACCCCTGGGGCTCATTTCCCTTCTGGCTCTCCCTGCAGGGCCGGCCGCACCCTGGGGGGAAGCTATAAGGCAAACTCACCACCTCTTTATGAAGGGCTGTGGGAATCACCCATATATCAACCTCAATTCAGGGGCTCGGGGTTCAGACCCCAGCATTTCACATATCCAGGTAAGACTGCTGGGAGCAGTCTGTTAACTGAAAAGAATATACCTCTTTAATACAGACCCATTAAGGCACAACATAAACTTAAACCCCAGAATAATTCAGGTTGGAAGAGACCCCTGGACAACCCCACCTCTGCTGTGCAAAGCAGGGATAACTTTCAGGTTGCTGAAAGCTTCATTCAGTTAAGTTTGAAAAACCTCAAAGGATGCATTCTATTTCAGTCAGGAGTTCCCTGTTCCCAAACCAGTCCCCTGCCTCAGCTGCTCATTTCCTTGCCTACTGGAATGGACCACTTTAGTGCTCCAAGGAGACTCTTCTTGAAGATCAAACAAGTGTGACCTTCCTTCACACTGCTCCATGGCAGCCTCCTGTGGTATCCTGAAGAAGATGGAGTCTGCTCTGCTAAAGTCATAGATTATTACCCTGCCTTCCTTTCTTTCCTTGGGAGTTTCAATATGATCATTTCATGGTCATAGTGGCTTCAAATTGTGATGTAAAGGCAGCTTGTCAGGTAAGCAGCAGAAGAGTCAGAATATCAGCCTATTCAATAGCAAATAGTTTCAAGACAATTCTTTATAATGCAGATATGAAGTTCGGATAAAAATGTTACTGTGATGCAAGGCCAAAATGAGAATGACCAGTGTGCATCTTCCTATTACTCATCATTCTAGTTTTTACTTGAAGGTTTTACCCAGCAATGAAATAGTTAACAATACTAAATCGTATATTGCTGCATGACTTAAGCAATAACATGTCATGAAGATGAATGGCAAAAGTTCAGATCTTTGAAGATCTTGCTCTGCCTGACTGTGGACACCTTTGTATTGCTTATCTTTAGCTTACATTTTCATAACCATCCTTACAGTCAGTTGAGGGCCAACGGAATGATTCCAAAATATTAAAGGCAGGGGCTAGAGCAAAAGTGTCATCCTCTGTGAGACAGACTCCTCTTGGGCTGCCTGTGAGCCAGCTCAGACTGCCCACACAGTATGTGTCCACATGATTTGTATGTCTTGGGTCATATACTCCCTTGCTTTTCCCTCTGTCTTCTGTATCTTTTTATAATTGCTTTAAGAACCCTTTGTGCAGACGGAACAGCAGAAAAGCAACACTTAGAATGGACATGGCATTATCTCATTTGTAAAAATAAACACAAGTGTTACGTGCATGCGTGTTTGCTTGTGTGTGTACACACATTAAAGTTTACTTCAGTACTAGGTTCTTATTTTTCTGCTTTCCCATTTCTGCCTTGTTGACATCCAGAAAGAAGTTGCCATTAACAATAGTTTGGAAACTAGTGACCATGAATTTATGAATAGAATTTCATTGCTGTGCTATTTTGTCAGTCATTAGCACTTCATTTTACATGCCATCCATAACATCCCCAAACCAGAATCTGATTGACTGAGTATGTTTTGGCTTTAGCTAATAATAACTGTTCTGTTTTAAAGGCATAAACTATTGCTGTTAAAGCATGGTCCTAACAGAGTTTGTGTTTGAGGAAATCAAGAAACCTCCAGAATTTCAAGTTACCTCTGATGCATATACCACTTGTAAAGCTGAATGCAAATATCATGATACAGTAAATAAAAGCATGAGAAAATCCCCAACAGTATGAACATCCTGAAAAATATTGACAGCTCAGCCTTTCATGGTTCCTCTCAAAATGGATGAAAGGCAGTCTCTCAAGAAGCAGCTTAGCAGACTGCCAGCTCCTTTTCTATCTCTCCAGACTACGGCCGAGATCTTAAAAGTTATTCAGCCATCTGGCTCTCATTCAGACACCTTTGTGGGTCTGGGCCTTGGTGTCTTCTGCTAAGATCATGCATATCTCTTCAGAGTCCCTTTACTCAACACTTTCCCTCCTCTTTTTTTTTTTTCTTCTTAATTTCCTATTGATTACTACTACATTTATCACAGCAGCATTTAGATTAGTCAGTACAGAGCGTGACTGAGTATATAGATACAGATTCTCCTTCTTCCCCCAGCCACTCTGTAACTAACAGTGCTAGTCCTGCACCCTCCCCAAGTCCCATGGTAGTCGAAGATAGGCTGAAATTTCTGACTTTGATGAGGTGGCAGCTGCCCCCATACCCCACCTCTGTCAGTGCAATAATCTGGACCTGCTTTGCTCCCAGCAGCTCACACTGTACTTCATCTGTATCATCAGTTCTCATCTGCTGCATTGCTCACACTGTAAGCTTTCAAATCTATTATTGTAATACAATCCTTTTAGCAATTGCTATTGCTTTTAAAACCAATTTGTTCCGCACTCAAAGGCCTCTAAGCTCCCATAATATTAGGGTTGGTGCCTGCACGCTAAACTCTGCTTGCTAACAGAGGTCTTGGAAAGCTATCTGGTTACACATCAGGCTGGTGCAGAAACACTGAAAAGAAAAAAAAGAAGAGGCACATTTAAATTACACTTACTAGCCTTTCTTCTAGAATTGCAAAATTCCCTCTGCTCTAAATTAGTAATGAGCAGTTCCCCAAATAGTTGTGCAGAGTAATGGCTGTTGGAAAGCTCTTTCTTATCACAACCCAGCATAAAATGCTGACCTTGCACAGGAGTTCTGAAGACAGAGAGTAGAAAGCTGTTGTTTTAAAACTTTTTAAAATAGACTATTACAGCTGAACTTGAACTAAACAATGAGGGAGGTAAAATAACTCCACTCCCTGAGCACTTTAATCTCACTTAGTTGTGCAAGAGTTCAGAGGAACAAGGGCTATGCAACAAGGCCCATCTGTCTATCAGCCTTTTCCCCAGGTACTCTTGAATTTGGTGGACAGTTTCAACCATGTTTGAGAGAGCAGCAGCCTTTCAAAACTAATTTCACATTTTGCAGAAATCCACGAGGGAAGAGGAAACTGGGAAAGAGAGACACCCAAACTAGTGCGCTTTCCAAAGGAAAGGCAGCCATTACCTGTGGCTGTGGTGGGCATGCAGCTGTAGTCTTGTCCTTGCACACAGCCTCCTGCTCACCTGCCAGGCAGAAATGGTAGGTGGTGAAAATACGAGGAAATATTTAAGTTGAGGAGCAGGATGAAGTGGAGTTACTTATCACTGTAAAGGGAAAATGCTGAGGACATGGGATGAAGCAGTGGCTTAAGGGAACCAAAGGAGGAGTTATTCGGGGGACACAGGAAGACCCTGGGGATATTGTTATTAGGAAACCTTAAAAGACCAAGAAGAAGATGGGGTTATTTTGGTGGAGACCACAGGATATAGGGGATGCAGGTACGTGGGAAACCAGAGCTCCCTATTTACGCTTCTTATGGGTCAGTACCGAGTGTACGAACATGCTACACTAGCCTGGGGGTTCCTCCTAAGTCCAGAGCTTTCAGTGGAAAAGATTCAACACTATCAGCAGAATCTTTTCAGGAATCTGTCTAAGGGTTCTTTGCCCTTCCTTGTGCATTTGTTTTGCAGTGGGCCACAGGAAGAAGTAGCACAGTGAAAAGGGACAGGAGTGCAACACAAAGGGACTGCTACTGACAACTTCTCCTGTTCAAGGCCAGCAGTCATCAGTGGACACGCACTGGGAAATGAGTTTGAGTGACAGTGTGAGGAAACTGGGGAGCTTCCAAAGTGACCCAGATTATCACCAGGGGCAAGCCCGAGGACTCCTGGCAGAGCTGGTCACCAGACCACAGACTGTCCATAAAGGTCAACAGTGGCATGGACTGGTGTGCCTGGACTTCGAGCTTTAGCATGAAGTTATCACCTCAGGAGGTTCCTTGGACACCAGCTGATGAAATTTAGCAACACAGGCCACTCACACTCTTCTACAGAAAGTAGTGCATTGCCTACCAGATACTGTGTGATAAGGATACTGCACTGGGGGACTCTTGCTCAGAATCTCTTGGCCATCTTATGCTCCTAGAAACCTAAATGCATGTCCTGCTGTCATGGCATCACAGGCCAGCTGCTCCCTAAAGCAAAGTGAGCCAGGAGGTGATGGGAACCCATGGCTAGCAAAGCCCAACCTCTCCAACCAGGGACCATAGTATCTGAATGAGGTGAGCAGGACAAACCTGGAGATGATGGTCAGAAGCAGCTGAGAGTTCAGATCATAAGGCAATAGCATGATGATGAGACAGGACTGAGGTCAAGCTGGAAATTCAATCTGTAAGTCAGGATTAAGATCAGGTCTAGCAATGGCTGGGAAGACCCACAACAAGGCTGAGCTGAAGTCTAGCCAGGATGTCAGTCCACAGATTGAGGTCTGGATCAACAAGATCCATGGTGAAACAAGCATGGACATAGACATGGACAAGCTAGAGAACAGCACTCCTCCAACACAGTTCAGCCCAGTGCTATTAGTCCCTGGCTGAGCTGAAAAGGGGCTTCTGGGCCCATGGGTGTGGCTGGAAGCACCAGCAGAGGATGATCAAGGCCATTAATGGTTATTAGTGCACTGAGGGGAGGGCCTGATAGAGACAATCTTGGTAAAGAAGACAGGGGGATAACTCAAAATGGTGGTATGGAATATTTGAATCTATTTAGCAGTTACAGAGTCTCGAGCAATATCCAAGAAAGAACAATACCATACTTAATTCTGGCCCAGAGACTGGTGTGTCTAGGCTGAAAACATGCAATGAGGATTGCTTGCAGCAGGGTCAGGTGTTGCATTCTCTTGCTCACACTGTTGTTGTTGTCATCTTTGCATTTCCGTGGTAAGAATATACTGGGAAGCACAGGGCTAGTAACCTGTTAGTTTTAAGACTTCCTCCAACCAACCTGAATCTTAGTTGAGGAAAAAATATTCAGCTTCAAAGGGCTAATGTTCTAAAACCACACATATCTCATACACATGCACTCACCTCTTATCAAACTCATATCTACAAATCTGTAGATCTTACACTTGGCAAGGCAGACCAGCGTGTCTTCTTGGGACTGCTTTTCTACTGCAATTAATGTTGACATCTACTGAAAAGATAAGAATTATATTAGTACTATGAGAGTGCTTACGCTAGCCAGTTGATGATATGAAAGTGACTACATTAAAGCTTTTGCTAGGCCACGGAGCATTCCCAGTGTGAGCTCCAGAAGCGTGAGCAAATTCAGGCTGATCTGACTTGCTGATTCCATTCCTGAAACTGCAGTGCCTTCTTGACAGCCAAACTCGGTGCTTAGCAGTGTGTTCACCAGCTGCCCCCTGTGCAATACTCATAAATGTTGCAACCAATATACAATTTGGGATGTGTGGGCAATGCTGGAAGGTAAAAATTTTCTTTCTTTGCCAGATCTATGTTAATTGGTTGTTTCATTTTGCACATATGGGACAGTAAAATGTATTTGTTTTCTTGCCAACAAAGGAAGATTTTCCCAACGCCCCACAGTCACATCATATCTACGAAAGGAGAAGGCTCTGACGTTTCCTGTTGGTTTTATGGTTTACATTACAATTCATACACAAACGCTTTTTGGCATCTAAATCCTGAGCTAGAAGTATTTTTAAAATTATGTCCTGAAATAGGAACTTCAGAACACTGTGTCAGCATCTGGCAGATATCTCAAGAGTGTCATGAACTGTTACTACTTGAGGAACTTGGCAGGCACTCCATGAGCCCTGCGTACCTTGCAAGTGTGTAGGAGTCCACTAATGGCTTAATTGTTGAGCATCTGTATAGCTAGTCTGTAATGGGCATGTGTCCACCCACCAACCTCAAAAACACGTGGTGGTCCGTGCAGATTTCACAGGATACATCTGAGCTCCTGAGTAATGAAGGCTGCTCAAAGACTAGTGACAGCAACCCACTATTTTCTAAAAGCAAGCGTTTCCTCAGGACAACCCTTGAACCACTAATCAGCTTCACTGCTCAAAGAATTTGGCATGTGTGTTTCCATCCCCGTGTGTTTTACAAAGTGCTGATACGCATGCTAAGGCTGAAAGCACTTTATAAAGTGTTTGGGATCTCATGTACAATAGCATTTCCTGGTAGGAGAGCACGGGGATCATTGCTGGGGCCCTAGGTGAGAGGCAGTGGTGCAGCCGGCAGGCCCCAGAGCATGCGCGCATGGCTGGCAACGACCACTCTTCTTGCCCCAGGATGGAAAAGATAACCATTCCTAGTAAAAAATGGTGCCATGTTGGCTTCTAAAGGATGCTGGGTATTTTTGCAAGACTTTGACCCCAACCTAATTGATATTTTAGCCATGCTTTGTGGCTGCTTCAGAGCAGCTGTGCTTGTAGCAAATAGAAATTTGCCTGGAGAGCACATTTCATGTCCATCTGCTTAGGTCAGCCTTTGCAGAAGTCTTCTGGTCGGATTTGTATATGTGGTGTCTTTCAGAACATCTCTGGTCTGCAACCATACTATTTCTGGACAAACTGTTGCTCCTTTAAGAAGACACACACATACACTGTATACTTCCCTACGGTCAACGACAAGGCAAGACTTTTGCCATTTTTAAGGGTCTTAATGGAAAAAAGTTGCATAAGTTGACACAAAAAATGTTAATATTTTTTTCACGGTTTTCTTATAATTCTGGCACAGAAACCACATAGCTCCAGCACAAAAAACAATGGCTTTGGCACTGTTGGAGTGATGGAACCAAGGGCTAGAAACCCAGCAGCCCTACTGGGGTGAGCAGCAACACCAGGGATCTAGGAAAGGGAGTTGAGGCAAATTGCCATTTTCAACCTGGGCATGTGTGCACTGTGATGTTTAAGATGATAGCTTTTCCCAGATGCCTCAGCAACACTTAGTTCCTTAACCTCCTGTTTTTTTAACAGGGCAGAGAAATTCCCTGAGCTGGAAAGACTGTGGAGAGAGGTGAAAAGCTGAAAGTAAAGACCACGGAGTAAGACAGTCCCACAGTCCATCTTCCACAAAGAGCAGGAGAGAAGTAAGAGAATCAGTGTCAGAAGAGTAGGGCCCTAGGTGAGAGGCAAGTATGCCTTTGAGGTCTGTTCCACATGTACCTATTTAAGACACCAGCTTTCCTAGAGCTGAATGCCTCGTCAGACCCATCCCCTCCAACAGGAGCTGGTATCTACCCTAGGGCTGTTAAACTTTTACAATAGTTGAAATGAACCAGAGTGCTCCTGCTGTCTATCTCTGGGCCTGAGCTTCTGGGACCAGACAGGAGGACTTGTCCCCCCAGGCCCTTGGCTCAAGTATTTATTGCTTCTTGCCACGCAGTTTAGACAGTTGTAGGACGTGTCGCAAGACAAAACTTTTAACTCTGGCCTTTATTTAATTTGACACTGGGTGAGGCCTTTATTCTACGTCTTTCTTTAGTGGATACAAATGTGTTTGGTCTATATTAATTTTCTGTTCTGTACCAATGGTTGGCATCAATCGATTTCAGTTTTTTTGCACTATAAATGTTAAAATAAACAAACCAAGGTCCCAAGTGGTGGTCAGGGATTTTGCCAGACCATGGGAAGTAGCGGGCCCCAAGAGGCTCTGAAAACCACCCAGAGAAATACAGAACAGAAAATCTGCACCGAGCAGGGATAATAATCCATTCCAGAAGCTAGAAAATATTTTCCAGGAGACTTGGCAATTGTGGCTTGAGATGGAGAAAGAGAGAGATGGATAGAGAGAAACTGCCCTTTTTCCAGGAAAAACGGAAAACTCTGAGAGAAGAAAAGCCCCTGCTATTGCAGGGTACTTAGCCACAAGTGGAGATTTACTCAGCAGACGGTTCACATCTCCAGAGATGCAGAGACAGTTCTTTGCCCACCCGTAGAGTCCAGTCAGGCAAAAGCTGCAGGAAGTCTTTGTTTACAAAAGAGATGACAATTACGGCTGGTAGATAAGAATTAAAACATTTAAACGAACCTGTATTGCCTCTTAGACCCACAAAACAAGGACCAGGGAGGTCAGTAACACACCCGGTCTGAGACTCCCAAAGCCATTAAGTTCAGTCCTTGGCATGGGCCATTAGGTTTTGGACAGTCATTTTCGTAAGGTGCCCAATGACTTGTCTAACAGAAGCTCATCACTTAGAAAGGCCTGCAGCTTTAATGTGATGATAGTTTGACATGAAGTATCAACCACTTTCTTTGGCAATTTGTTATAAAGCTTACTCTCACTGTTAAACATTTCTGATTATTTTCTCATTTGAATTTGCCAGGCTTCCGCTTTCAGCTATTGGCTTTTGTTGCACATTTCTATGCTAGATTAAAAGCTCTTTAGTCCATGACATTTTTCCGCCAGGAGGAAAACATCCTCTGTAATCGAGTCATTTCTCATTTTTTATAAGTCTTTCCTAAACACAACAGATTGAGTTCTCCAAGTCTTTGCTATGGCCTTTTTCTCTAGACCTTGCATAATTGTTGTGGCTGCTTTCTGCATCCACTCCAATATTCCAACAAGTTTCTAAAACTGTGGGCATCGAAGCAACCTCCCTCATACTGTAGACAGGGTGTATCTGCTTTTATGCACATCCCTGCTCAAACTGGATTTAGGTAGTAAAGTTTTCTGTTTCTTATTCTGAGGAGATTTTTTTCAGTCACTATCAGAGGCTGACCTGGATTTCAGTCACTAATGAGGTCCCACTCCCTTAGGTGCTTTGCTAATGTCTCTTGCTCATACACTCAGTCATACTGATTGCCTGACTTGGCTTCAAAAGGTCAAATCACTGAGGGCCTTTGTGAAGCTTTCACCTCTTTTTACAGCAGAGATTGGTCATCCATATCTCACCTGAGCAGTTCCTTGTCAGCGTGGCTAGATTGTTTCTGCCTCAGTCTTACCTGTGACCTACAGTTGAGTCTGAGACCCTGTAGTCAAACTTCAATCAAACTGCTTATTGGTTTGGTCTGATTATATCTAAGCAGCACTGAATAACCTGCTGCGTACGGATGGCTATCTGGAGGGAACCAGCTAATGAGCTCCTTGGAGTAGCTTCAATCCCTGTGTTAATCTCTTTGGAAGAAATCACACGGACATTGTATATCATCGGTTTCTTACAAGAATGCTATACTGTAAACCAGCGCAGACTCCTAGGGACTGTGTTCCTGTCTAATTTCATTAACAGTGTGTTTTTCTGCTGCTCAGGATCCCTTGTCAGGCAAAGTAAGCTGCAGTGCTGTCAAGTGAGCTGGTAACCTACTGTGATGCTGGCTGAACACTCTGCATTGTTCTAGTGTCCTTATGGTGTTTCAAGAGTCACTAAAAACTAGTATTTCTAGGCCAGGAGCTTCTCCATCATCTCTGTAGGCCTCTTGACTTCAATTTTCCAGGACCGCTGATTTTCAAAATATTAATTCTGAGTCAGTGTAGTTTAATATAGTCCTCTTCTAGGAGTAGAAAGAAGGAATTTATGCTCATTAGCCTTCTTCTTTCTAAAACACAGATAACAATGGAAGAAATCTATCTTTTCTTCATGACCATTGATCACTTTATCATTTTTATCTCCCAAGAGGCTATTTCCCTCTTTTAGTATTCTTTGAGTCAAAGTAGGCATGTTGTTGTTTATGACACAAATATGGCTGCCCCATTGTTACCTGCCTTTGCTGTTTTTTTACATCTTCCATGTTACTAAAGCTCCAAACTTTTCTCTCTTATTAACGTATAGTTAATTTCAGTAGAATATAGCTCCTGATGATTGGAGAGAATTTTCTGGGAGATACTAAAATATTTGCACCATCTGAAGTTTTGGCATCTGGGTTACTCTCCAGAAGAATGTATCTCCTTCACTAGTGAATTCAGGCTCTTTTGTGATGTGCTCTGCATTTTACAAAATCTTGAAAACTTGAATGAGTATGAGCGTTACAACTATGTTGATCACTTCAGTTCAGTTTTTGGTCCTAGTTCACTTCCTTTTAACTCAGGCTTTCTTTCTCTCTTCAGTATTACCAAATTACTAAATCAGTTTTATATGACTGTTGAAGGCATTTGTCTCTAAGTTAATAATCACAAGTCTTCTACCTACCTTTTTTTCTCCCAGTTCCTCTCAATTCCAGGAAACAGTTTTAATGAAAATATGTGTACAGCTCACCAGCAGTGTCTTCCATTTGCCCCTGCTGACTGTCGTGCTGCTACAGGTAGGCTACTATCAAGTTTCAGTCCAGTGACTAATTATCTAGTATAAAGAAATCCAAAAGATTTACTTTTGTGGGCACAATACCCTTTTGTTAGAAATTATTTACAAACAAGGATTATCTTGGAAGGGAATCTTACCTCTTCAGATTTATTTTTTTTTTTAAAAAATGAAGCAGTTATTCTTACCTGCTCCTCCCCAGACCTCCCAAAGTCTCCATCTGTGGCCTTGGGCTGGAAACAAGAGCAAAATGGGAGGAGCAGCACAGGCAGACAGAGTAGGGCTGACAGAGATAAACAAATCAGTGAATTTACTTCATGGACACTCTTCTCAACCCTAATCTACTTCCGCTCTATTATGTAGTATACTTAACTTTGATCTCTGGAATGCCTCTGCCTCTCTTCTACTTAATGAGACATAATTAACCAGTACTTGTATTTTCCCCAAACTCTGTTTATTTGACACTCTGTGTTATTACAAACTCAAAGCAATATTGCTTAGATTGTTTCCAGTGTTGACAATATTTCTTCTGTGTACAAATCTCCAATACTGGTGCAATTAGACACCGGGTAGGAGGCAGTATTCTGGTCATAAATGCCCAGATTTCTCAATGTGTATTTGGTTTTGTTTTTCCAGTAACAGAATATTCTTATCAGAATGGGGAGAACTTCAAAAGAAGTTGCTGCTTACCTGTGTCTGAGTTTTAAGTCTCCATTCTGGAAAACAGAATAAATACAAAATGCTGTTTGTTGACAAGAAATGACAAATATAGGGTGGATTTCTTTTTGTGTGTGTGAATAGACAGAGCCTGTTCAGTGATGCTTCTGGCTGAAGAGTTTTCATAGTTTCTGTTGAACATAAAACTGTCTCTTGTAATTTGTGTATCAATATTTTTTCTACCATAGTGGCGATAGTTAGGGAGTCGTTACGTTTGAAAACAGGAACATAACTGAATAAATAAACTTATGGGATCCCAGCCCATAGAGAATTGGTATCCAGGTATTCAGCCAACCCAAACTGAAAATGTTTGTGTAAGAAAAGGACTTGTATTTCCTGTTCTGCACCAGGCCCCTCGGTAATTAATGTTCCAATACAAAACTCTTCATTCACCAACACTACGTGTATGTTGTGTGGAGCTCTTGCAAAAGTCCTGAGCAGTCCCGAGCTCAGTAACAAGCATAAGCTTGAGTTGTCGGACACAGGTTTAGCTGGAGCCAGAAGAAGAAGAAGCGGGAAAGGAGTAGAAAAGGGAGACAGTTCAAAGCATACAAGGTAGTTAAGAGTGAAGACCCTGTAGCACACCTGAAGAAAAAAATACTATTAGATCCCAGCACAAGGCTGTCTCCAAAGGAGTAGGCTGTATCCCCTACACTTGCTGACTAATGGTTCATGCTGAAATGACCAAGGAAGACCACTCAAACACACAGATAACTGTCTGGTTGACAGGACTCCACAAAGGAGGAATCAAAACCAGGAATCTCAATGCCAGTTTCACACGTACATTTGCATTCTTACCCAGACTCCTTCCTAAATCCTGAAGGCAGCAGGTTGTATGTTCAGGTGACAACAGAGAGCACCACCTGAGATGGTTGTTTTATTGTTGAAAATCTGAATGTTATTTTGAAGTACAGATTTTGTTTTGGGCTAGACAAAACTGATGGCCCTGCATAGACTGGTCACAACCAAGGAAACTGTCACAATCCCATACATCAAGTATTTTGGACTTCCAAAATATTTACAGAATTGTATCTATAAACATACAGAAGTCATGTGCAGGGCCTCGGAGCAAGAATAAGGAAGGAAGGGAAAGTCACTTACTATGAAACCAACAGTGCTTGCTATCTGGCAGATATGGTCTAAAGCAAGCCTGAAATTGAGAAATTCCTCTATTGTCTCTTTGTTTGTTTTAAGAAGCTTTTGCCAAATAAGATGCCATGTTACCAGGAAATTACTTTTTGACATGATACCATATTTTTTGCTGAGTTGTTCTGGACAAGAGACTGGACTTAATGCCCATCTCCATGAAAACAACGATAGTAGAGAGCTGTTTTCCACTGACGTAGGCAGCTTTTAAAAAATATTTTTGAAGGCGCAGTAAGTGTAATCCACAGACTCATATCTCATGAATGTTTCTAACCTGTGTTGATATGGTTTTCTCCAAATAAACCTCTTCGTTGCATCCTGACACAAAGCTGGTGCGGGAACAACACTCTCTCTCCTCTTTACACATAAAGCTGCTTTCTGAGCTAGATCCCAGGCACAGGGTGATTCTAGCAAGACCCCAGTTAGAAGACCTTTCTACGCTGCAATTTGGGCAGAATTTAGCCCATTGAATAGGGAAGGATAAAGATGGGCAGGCACACCTTTTCTTGGTGTTTTAACTTGGCCAGCCCCTCAGACAAGTATAAACAGTCCCTGGCCAAACTAAACGTGGAAAGAAGAAACATGCTGATGGGCACACGGCTATATTGAGGCTGCCTGTAAAGGGAGGCAACATGATGGCTTTCAGTATCAACCTTGTTTACTTCTGCCTTGTGCAGGTGAGCTGGCAAGCACTGGCTATGCTTGTAGAGACAGTCCCACACTGGACATGTGGATGGGACCCACGCTGTGCTGTTTGTGGAGATACAGCCCCACAGGCACCACATCAGCCTCCTCCTGTGTCTGCTGTGGCTGAATTCCAAAGTGCCTACCAATCCCCTGGGACACGGACCAAATCCAGCCATTCCTACAAGAACATGATCCACGTACATACCACCATCCACAGGGAGGGAAAGACAGTCGCACCGTAAAAGAGTGAAAAATATGTTTGTGCCTCTTTTAAAAATAGAATACTGACTCTTATTAGCAAAGTATGTGTAAAAAGATTATGTAATGTCCACTGCTTTGCAAAACAGGAACTGAGTTTTTCTTGGTAACAATTTTTATAGGATTCAGTTGGGGCACATCTATCCCTTTTTCAGTAGAGTTATTAAAGATGTATCTGTTCAGCATAGAGGTTGGTTCTGACAATCTGTTTCACAAAGGTCAGCCATCATATGGAAAAAATCCAACTAAAAATCCCTTTTCAATGTTAGTGCAGTCATGATGTCTGTCAGGAGAGCAACAAGGGGAAAGCTTTAAGGAGCTGGGAGATAGAATTGGCATATGCTAACAGTAAGACTGCCTGTAGTTGTGCACCTTTCTTACCTTGTTTTCAGTGAAAGGAGAGTTGAGTGCTTTGCTGTGTTTCACTGTAACTTCATCAGGTTTGAAGTTGAAAGAAATGGTTAGTTTTGTCCTGCTTCATCAGGAGTCAGCTACTTCTGAAAAAATTTCTTTGGATAGTTTGCTCCAGTGGCTTATTTAGCTCACTACAAAAAAGCACAATCATTTACACATGAACTTGGCAAATGCCAATTGCTTGCATTCCAGTTTGGGAGGTTTTTAGTTGTGTGAATGAGGCCTTTTAAGTCCCATTGGCAGCACAGAAGAGGCTAAATTTGCCCTGTTACAAAAAGCAGCAATTTTCATGATTCTCAGAAGCAGATCCATCGCTTGGTCTTGCAGGCTAATATTTCCAGATTCTGAGATAATAGCTTTGAGGAGGTGGCAAATGCCTGCTGGTCTGGAGCACCAATCAGTGGTGTGTGGTGGGAGCAGTGTTGGTTGGGCAGGTAGAGCAGGTCACATGCAACTGTGGGCTCCAGAGATGAGTGGATGCAGCTACTGGAGCATGAGCAAGGAAAGGTCACACCACCCATGTTGCCAGGCACACACACTTCCATCTGCTCAGCAAAGAGATCAGCTGCAGATGACCATGGACTGGCATCAGTGTCTCATCTACTAATTGAATTTTTCTGAGCTAAACATGGTGCTGGTGGTCAAATAGAGTCCCTGGAGCAATGGGAGGAAAGGTTTTGCTGGACATTAGAAGTTGACTTTCAACCACTGTGCAGTGAGATTTTTTTCTTGATACTAATTTAACAACTCAGCAAACAATGCCAACGAGCAGACAATATATAATGCATTTCCTAGACTAGCTAGAAATGAAATGCAAGGATTGAGATCTGTGGGGTAAGAAGCAGGCTTCTGTTGTAGCAGCTCCTGCAGTTTGGTTAGTGTTTGGGGGGGACTCCAGTCCAAACCCTACTCTGTCACGTCTGGGTTTACTGGTGTAGAGATGTCCCAACCATCACAGCAATGAAGAGCTCACAAGCCAGATCCCAGCCCTGGGACTGCTTCTAACTTCCAGCAATTTCTTGTTATTGATAGGAGCCAGAGCAGCAATGTAAGCCATTGGGGCTCAGAGCATGAGAAAAATGTTCACACAACAATGGTAGAAAATATATTTTGGATTCCAGCAACAACTATGAGAATACAAGTTTTCCAGGGGTGTAAATTTGTTAGTCCTCTAGGATAAGTATGCCATGACAAAATGCAGTGATAAAAAATTGCTGACTGAATTGCTTGAGATGGTGTATGGACAAGGGGAAGGCAGGAGAGGCAATTTTCATAAATCATTGGCCTGTCCAGTGGGCTTCCAATATTCAGAGAGAAGGGTAATTACCAAAGCATACTGCTATCCCACTTTCAAAGTTTAAAATTCCTGTTTGATATCTGATCTAGCAAACAGTGTTAGGAGGTATCCAAGCAGCATGCACAGCACTTAAAACGATTAAGGGAGCAGGGTGCTTGAGCACGTTGGCATTTTAGGCCACAGCTCTCCAGCAATTACAGACATACATGCATACACGTCTCTAGATACTTATTGATATGCCCCAAATTTGGTTTTACTGAGAAGGGGAAACCCCATTCCAGGCTTAGTCTCGCCAGTATGAGGTCTGAGGCTGCTCCATCCCTGAAGCAGGTGGGCTCACACTGCCAAACCCAGAAGCTGCCTCCACTTCTTTCCTTTCTAAAGTGATGCTTGTACTCCCACTGGACTCCCACTCTCGACCTGTAGAGGAAGATCACAGAACCGGTGGCAAGATCGGGTGGACAGTTCAGACACAGCCACCTCTTTGCACTCCCCAAATAACAGGCTGGTTGTCTCCAAATCCAGTGACTCTAATACCACAGGACAGATTCAGACCTAGAGATACTTTGTACTCAAACTACTCAAAGATTCAGTGGGTGTAATGCCTACCCTTGAAAATAAACCACAGAGCCACAAACTTACTTCAGCACAAAACTGCAAATACTTGGGTTTCTGCATCTGTGTTTATCCCCTCCTGCTTCCAGTGATGGTTGGCAGACTGACTATGAATTAAAGAAACAAAAAACTTTCATCTGATTGCATGTTTGCCCATCATAACCTTGCTGCCACCTTCCACAATGGTCCCAGTAGCCTCTGATAAATTGGAGAACACTGTGCCACGGGTTGGAAAGTTAATTCTTACCTGGGGGCTTTCTCACTGACCTCCTGTCTGACCCTGGCATCCCACTTTAACTCTAAAGCCCGGCTACAAAATCAGGCTAACAAAACTGATTTATCTCAAGGGGGTGTGCATTTGTGTGTGTGCGAACACAAGGCTAAGGACTGTAAATGAAATGCTGTTAATACAGCAGCAACACTGCAGCTATCTCCTGGGCTGATTGAGGCAAATTTTTATAAATATCCAGCGGAGACAGAGTCCAACCGAGTGTGTTGATATATCAGTTCAGCTTTCTTGACCTTTAGACTCATATCTTTATTTTTGGTTTGAACCACCCTTGCCTCCCCTGAGCAGAGTCAGGGCTTAATCATTTGAAAGAAGCTGGAGGTGGCACTTGGAGCAGCTCTAGCAGTGACAAGCTAAGGATAAAAGCCAAGCAAGCTTTGCAGGGAGATATACTTACTCTGTGTATTTCCCTTTGCTTTCGAATTGTGCTTGTACATTCCTTGCCACTTCTGTGTCACTTATCAAGCCTCCCGTGGGTCCAAAATTAATTTACAGAGCAGGAAGGGAGCTTACTGGAACCAGCATCTCTATACTGCAGGTTAAATGCTTTGTTGCTTTCACTCCCCTTGGTCAGTAACACGGCCCTCCCTCTGCACTGTGCTCTGCAAGGGAACTTGGGGTTGAAATACACAGATGGGTGGGCAGGTTTTCAGCTGCTAACTCTGAACTAGCTAAAGCTGAGGTATGCCTTTCATCGTACCTCACAGCAGCTTGAACTGTCAAGTTTGTAGGCTGAAAGTTGTGATTTGTTCTTTGATCAAGGTAATGATTTCATCCAGCTCCTACAGCTTTCTGGTGGCTTTTGGGGAGGACCATAGAAAAGCCTTTTTCCTGTGGAAAGACCCACAGATTTACCTGATGTGTCTTCATTCCCCTTAGCCCATCCATCGGGGATCTCTTCAAGATTTTAGTACAGGAAAGCATAGAACTGACTCTGGTCTGGCTAACTCAAATGTTAAATGTTTTGTAACTCCAGGGACTGCACAGAACTTCATGAGTGCCAGGTCCTGGTACAAATGAGTCTCCAACTTCCTTCAGCTGTCAGGCCAGAGGCTGCTTACTGAAAGTGATGGTCACAAGCAGGCAGGTGTCCTGGCAGCATTAGCTTCTTCCTCTAAGCAATATTTTCTCTAAGTTTATAATGGTGGTCCTCAACTTGTAGTTACTGTGCCATTGGCTGTAACGTTCTGGCATTTAGAAGAGAGATGCTTTCATTTTCAGCAGAGAAAAATACATTGGATGAAGGCAAGATGAGGTCACTGATCTGCCATCTTTGTCTTCTCAACCTTCCTTCCATCTTCCTTGAAAAAAGTTCTAGTAGCAAGCAGCAATTCTGGATGGCTTGTGATGCACCCAAATGTCCCAAAGGGACTCACAGAATTCATCCCTACTAAAAGCAGCAGCTCACAAGTCATGTTAGTACCACTGCTACCTCTGAGCTACAACAGCAGACCTTGCAAATGTGATTCTTCTCTCCCATTTTTTTTGCCACCCATCTCAAGTAGCGTTTTGTCACAAGCAGGTGTGAAAGGCTTCTGAACAATGCATGGCACAGTCCAACAATCCAAGTGGATTTGCCTGCACTCTACTCAGGTGGCTGAGGAGCATTCTGGTCTGATAGTCAAGGTATTGTCCATATCAGCAAAATCAAGGGCAGAGATCAGTGGATCAGGATACCAACAGAGCCTCCATCTCCTTTGCATTTGCACCTACTGATGACTGTGTCAGTGCCAGCTGGAACTTTTGGCTGAGCTATAAAGGGGAAATACTCACATGCAGCACCTGAATAAAAACATTTCCTGATCCTGGAGACAAAGCCATGGGTACAGCTTCTCATATCCAGATCGAGCATGCAGTCTAACCCAAAACCACCTCAAAATATGGGCTGTCCAGGTAAAACCTTTATGTTCCCTGGACACATTCATGAAATCACATGTCCATGCATCCACACCCCACTAATAAAACAGCAGTAGTTTTCACATAAAACACTAAACTGTTGAAGCACTCTTTCATTATGCTTAGGCTCAGAATGCTAAAAACTCCCTGAAAGACTTAACTGTGACTAAACTACAGCTCAAGACCAGTGATCCTGTCATTGGCTATTTCTACATCGCAATAGTGTTGCCACTGTGAGGTGCGTGGTGCAATTGCTGGAGACCTCTTCTATGCTGCTGTAAATTGTACATGTTCTGAGCTTGGGATCTCACTTGCTAGGAGCACTGACCACCGAACCACCTAACAGAACTGCATGTATTTTCACAGAAGGGAAACTGTTCAAGCTCCTGAGTTATCCTCTCTCTTTTGTGTGCCAGGAAAAAGCACTGGTTTATACCTAGTCTTCTCCAAAGAGCTTGTTCTACAAACTAGACTTCAAGCACTTCTGTTTTGACCACTGCTGACCTCCAAACCCCAGATTATTCACTCAATGAATATTTGAAATGCTTAAGTGAACTGCACCTGGGAAGAATGCAGGTATGGGAACTTTATTCCAGGCTACAGAATATTAACTGGTTTTACCCAGCTGACACAGGCAGTTTGGTTTTCATCACTCAACATCTTTGCCTCAGAATAACAAATCCACAAACTGAATTTTGGCAACATGCACCAGAGCCCCATTCCAGAAGATGTTTATTAGCTATCTTACCAGCAAAAGAGCAGAAAGAGGCTTTTCAGAGAGGTTGCATCCCATCCTCTTGGGCAATCCTTGAGTCATTATCTCAGGATCTCACATTTCAAATACTGTACTAAATAGAACCATTCATTAGGAAACTGGCAGTCTAATTTGGATGGGGGACTCTTTTCTACAGCTATAATAGACCCGCTGTGACACTGAAGACCTGTCTGGACTGACAGTATTTTCTTGGTGATATAGGCTCCATAATTTCCTTACAGTACTGAAGAATCCCCTGTAAATTTGGAAAGGCTTTTCTTTCTAACAGCCTGGAGACTGAACTCCCATAATTGACCTTTACCTTGGATGACCTTACTACAGTCTGGTGAAGTGCCACCAGGGCTCATCTTGCCCCCGTGTTTGCAGACCATCATCCTGGATAGACCTGGGGAGGAAGATTTCTGCAGTACCCCAACCCTACTGCTCTTGTTAGAGGGGTGTGCTTCCAAACCTGAAGACTGGGAGAGACATCTGGGTCTGACAATCTGCGACAAGTACTGATGTTCTGAGTTGCAGAAGTAGCTTTGATTTATCTGCACAGCAACATAAACTACTAGGAAAAACTGACCATTTACCACAGCACCTCATGGGCTTTAATGCCACATGCATTAAACACCTTTTTCACTATACTGCCAGCCACCAGCACCTCAACTAGGCAGATGTCAAATTGTTTTTGACATTGAAATTTTTCTCTTTAATTCCTCTTTATCACTCCCATCCAAGCCTATGATCACAACACATCTTTTGTCTTTAGTTGCGGGGTAAAATGTGGGAAGGCAAGGAAAATCCTGGCTCCTGGATTGCCTGGACCATGCAGCTTGGTGCAATGAAGGACACTGTGTCTTCCTAACTGAAGCGGGGGTTATGAGATCACTTCAGCGAGGCCAGAAGTTTACTCTTCTTCTGGAAACACAATGTAGAAGTAGCTGCGAGTTGAGAAGTGCTCAGGTGAGAGGCAATGCTTCTCTACTGCTGCTCCTGTGCCAGGGCAGAGGGGAGGGCAATGGGAGCTGCCAGCAGACTGCATTGTCTTCAGCTGAGGAGGTCTCTTCCTCAGGTCCTGCACAGTGACCTCTTTGTTTCCAGAGCAGGTGCAGAAGTCATCACAGTTTCATAGCACTGATTTTTATAAGGAAAGGACTTTATGGAAACCACATGCAATGGACTTACAGACTGACGCTACCAACACCTGCCATTCCTATTTATGTCCATTTTTAATATCTCTTCACACAATGCTTATCCATCACAATCTCTCTTCTAAAATATCCTTTCTAAAAGCGGAACTTTGCCAAGAAATTTCACTCGACCACACATCGAAATCCAGATAAATCTCCAGTAGAAATGGATGAAGCCTTCTATGTACTTTTTGGTGGCTAGTAAGGCTGTCTCTGACCTTAATGTCCATAGGTATGCCAGCACCTTATGAAAACAGAGGAAAGCTCACAACATGTTGGCTGCCCATGGAAACACTCTGATGCATTAAGCATGCCAAAGCCTCTGGCCACTGCAGCTTGTCACAGAAAAAGACCACTTTAACTGCTTGGGAATGTGCTGAATTTCTCTGTACTGATCAGTTATGTCCCACTTGCTGTGAATGACCAGTCTTTTGAGCCACTAGGTGCAGGACTACGCTCTTTTCCTCCAAGGGTCAACACCACTTCTTTTTCCCAACCCCAGTTCCAAATCTTGATTCCTAGCCTGCAGTAATTTATAGTAACCTAAATAGCAGGACTCACAAGAGTGTTGCTTTATGTTTAAATTTTTAAATTTAAAATCAAAGTACCTGTACTTGAGCTACAGTGATCCTGCCAGCTTATTAATGCTACATGAGTGAGAACCACACAATGCATGCAAGTAATCTGTCTCCTTCCTGAGAAAGCAGCTTTAATACATCCTTCTGTTAGGTATTGGCTGAAGATGAAACTTAAAAAACCCTCTAAGGTATTTGGATCATCTGTCTCAATACAGCTGAGCTATGTGAGTCCTCTTTCTTGCTCCGGACAACAGAGTCTTTTTTGCTTTTTACCCTCACTCTGTTGCCACAGATAAGTCTATGTAGCTTTTGGGTATCAATTACAGAAACCATGCCAGCTTCTCCAAAGTGGGCTTGATGGGTAGCTTATCACAATTCAGTGTGACATGAAAATCAATTTCATTCCTGCATTTTGGAGCAAGTTAAAACACTATTTGATATTCAAGGGGCTTTTGTTCTTTAATGCATAGCTGTTTGTCATTGTACTTTGGCAGCTTCTTTGGACACTAGTACAAGAGGGTTGTTTCTGCAGATTGCC
>NW_008594948.1:0-5845 GCF_000691845.1 Merops nubicus | reverse complement strand
TCCTGCTGCTTGCCTCTGCCATGCTGAAGTGGAAGATGCTGCTGGGCCTCACCATATGCAGGTGAACCCAATACTTGCTAGGAGCTCTGGCTTTTGAGCTGCTGCCAGCACCCATACCCTCCTTCTTTCCCAAGTTCTTTCCCTTCCTTTTCCCCTTGTGCTTCTGATCCATACTCAGACTCTCTCATACATTGCCTATGTCCAAGAGCACTTTTTAAGGATGTCATAGTTTAGCCTTAGCTGGGAGCTAAACCCCAGCAGCTACTGCCCACTGCTTCCCTCCCCCTCAGCCCTGAGCCTTTCCCTCACTGTGTGTCAGGGGAGGAGAACTGATAGGAAGAGGAAAAAAAAAAGCCTATGGGTTGAGACAAGGGCAGTTTAATAGAACACCACAGCAGGAGAGAACAATAACAACAGTAATACCAGCAAAATACTACATAAGGCAAGTGACAACAAATCCCTTACCAGAGACACAGCAGCTCTCCCTGCTCCAGCCACAAACTAATCCACTGAAAACCAAACACTGCTCCACCCCTGCTCTTATACAGAGGGCATGACCTCAGTAGGGCACCAAATCTCCCATTGGGTGGTTTGGTTGTTTAGCCCTGGCCAGCTGCAGCCCCTTGTGGCAATAAACCCTTCCCCAGCCGAAGCCAGGGCAAAGGGGCATACAGATAATTTGGGCCCTCAGCTGCCCCTAAGGTCTGTAGAGAGGCTGGTGTGACAGCCCTTTACCTCTTGTTTTAGTTGTGTCTCTACCCCACCTTCGAAACCCAAGCAATCCTGCTCACCTCTCTCCCGCAGTCACCTGTCCCCACCTCTGGCACATCGTGCTGCTTCCAGGCTGCTCCCTAGCTCACGGCCTCTGAAAGGACTGGTAGAAGATGTGCACTGACGCATGTGCTCCCCAGCAAACATGAGGGCCAGTTCCACAGAACCCCTCTTCCACCAAGTGGGTCAGATGGAAAGGAAAAAAATTCTCTTTAAGACCTCCATCCTGCAAAGACAGTACCACCTACTTCACAGGTCCTTCCTCCTGCCATTCCTGCAGCCATGGAGACAACTGTCATGCAGACAAGCGGGAGATCAAAGCCCTCTCCCCTGCTCAGGAAATAAATCCTGTGTCCCAGAGGCCAGGAAATAGGTGCCTTTCAAAAGCAGGTGTTGCTAACACATTCATGCCTCAATTAGGCCCCGTTACCATACACCAGATCTTTCTGATATTCAATATACTGTACCAGCTTCTGCTTCAGTAGGGCTCTCTGAGGTCTCAGATGCTAGCAAGTTGATTTTTGGTACTCAGTGCCATTGCTGCTTAGCATGGTGGGAGGGATGAGAGGCTGCTCTACCCAGATCCCACCCCACTTGCACTTCCATAGCTGTGTCAGGAAAATTACAAGCAAACCAAAACACCTTTTAGCACAAATTCCTTTTGTTAACAGGCGACCATAGCCTTCCTGTAATGTCTGAGCAAGAGACAACCACTGCCACAACCGCTTGGGTGTTGCCTCTGGAATTTGGAAGGATGAAATCATCACACGTCCCACCACCCTGCTCACTTTGAGGCATTTCTGACTAGGCCCATATGATGTGCTTGCTCCAATTAGAAGGGACTGGGATCAGTGATTCAGGAGGTCACTTCTAGTCCTGAAGACTTAAATAGTGTGGAAAGAGTTAGTCTGAGGTTGCCAGTAGGAGGCAAGAATAATTGTTAAAGAAGTACTGTGCGACTAGAGCAGGAGAGGGGAGATTCTGGTCCCAGCTGTTGCTTAACTCAATTCAGGAGTTTTGGCAAATCTTTGGCTGTCCTTTATATTCTGAGCAAGTTTGTCCCCTGGGAACGATGTCTCTTCCCAGGCTCTGTGAGGCCCCGTCATCTGTGCGTGTCACTGACTCACGCTGGCTGCTGGCAGTCGGGCTGGGTCAGCAGCAGCACACCGACTGTCAGAGCGACGGTGTCACTGGGAGAACCCAGCACACAGCGTGGTACCGGACAGGGGTTTGTGTCAGTCGCACCTACACCGGGACGGGTGTACTCAGCCCACGTGTACCCATCCGTTGCTGGGTAGCCCCCGCTCTGCTCTGCCCCAGGAACGCAGCAGCCACCTCTGCAACTTCTGCTCCAGCCCCCTGCAGGACTGCTAGAGTCAGGAGCATGCTTCTGTAAGGCAGCTCGCTGGTAGGGCAGGCTGCTTTAACAGCCGCTGCTCCTTTAAAAAAACAGAAGTGAAGTAGCCTAATTCACTACCACAAAATAAAGCCCTTCCCTTTCCCACATGCATGTCAAATATTAAGTAACATCCTCTTGTCCGAACTGCAACAGATCCCTGCACACTGTGGGCACGCAGAGCCTTGAAGGAGCTTTCTTACACAGGGTATTAGACCCAAAATATTTATGCAGCTACGTTTATGTGGATGTGTTTATATTCACAAGTAATTATGCAGCAGTGAGGCATTTTAAAGGATTGGCCTTTCTCTGTCTCCAACAAAGATTGTCTTTTATGGCTCAGCGAGGTACCAATTCAATGTTTACACCCCTTTTTATTGTGATAGCATATGTATGATGTTTGACAGCAATATTTCCTGCCTGTTCTAAACAGCACCAACAACTGATTTTCATTTTCTTAAGCAAGAAAACCAGATCGGTGCTCTATGAAGGCAAAAAATATGTAGGAAACGTTTTCTGAGGAGTAATTTCTGGCCATGATGCGATGCCAGTCTTGAGCCATGATGATGAAAATCGTTGTTCTGTAAGTTATTACTGCTAGTTCCTCTGTTAGCCTGTGGATGAGAGCGCACGTACTAATAACTCAGCAGAATAATACATGTGGTAAGATATTCAGCATTATTCAGCTTCACCCGTGCATTCTTTCTCCTCTGTTTTTGTACAGAGTCTCCCTTCTTCTTACAGTTAAGCCTGGACATATTTTTCTATTTTAAATTTTCCAATGATTTGTACAAGAGAGTATTAAATGGCTAAAGGGCATATTAGGTATTACAGCTCTGTTAAACTTGAATGAAGCAATGCAAGTCTGGAACACATTTAATAAATCTACAGCCTGATAAGCAAACTTTCTTTGCCGAATCTGACATTCCTTTGTACTAATCAACCTATGTGAAAGAGCTGCCTCTAATTTTTTTATTCTTTTAACTTTCTCACTCCAGGACTAAAGCCAGCTGCAGGCATCCCCTTATCCTGGCACCTTATAACTTAAAACCCTTTCCATAGCCTTCAGAGGATGGTGTGTAGGAGCCAGGCACTGCAGAGGCTGCAGAGCTGTCCACATGGCCTTGCTGGAGCACCCCTTGATTACCTTTTTCCAGATTTTTTTTTTTAGTTATAAAATGAGCACATAGCATGCTCAGCTATGGGGAGAACTCACACTGAGCACTTGGAACTTGTATTGAGAAAGCATCTGTGTCAGTGATTGCAAGACCAAATCAGGCCAAACAGAATTGCCTTGGAAGGCTTGGAGACTTAAGACTGAATTTTAAAAAAAACTTTTTTTTTTTTTTTTGTTCTTTTGCTTGAAAAGCCCACAGGTTATCTCCAGGTTGATTCACTTCCTTAATTTCACTCACAGGGGCAGTAGTCATTGGATTAGGCTCCATGAGGAAAAGCTTAGGAAATGTGAGACCATTACAGTGGTGACATAAGGTGGCAAATCAGTTTTGATGGATGACAGCTCTTCTGGAAGGCTTTGCTTTGTGTTCTGGTTTCTGCTTGTCCTGTATCCATCCCCCCACTGTGTCTGTCCTTCTCATGCACTGCACCTTCTTGCCTCACAGAGTTGTTCTGGCCTATTTGCTGTGTGCTACGCTCACATATAGCATATTAAATGAAGTCAGGAAGATAGTGAAACCCACTTCAGCAGAGATTGCACCCCTTATGAGGAGCCTGTATAAACTCTCAGACCTGTTAATAAAACAGTTAAGAGAAAAAACTCCATGCCTCTACGATGAAAGCTTCTGCTTTTTCATATTGTATGATAAATAGCCGTATTACAGTCAACACTTCTTGCCTGTGAGAGCCTCTTGCACAGCCCTAGACTCACTCTTGATTCTAAACTGGAGGGGAAGGCTGGCAACGGCAGAGCATGTACACAGCTACATCGCTGCTGTGCTCCTGGAAGAGCTCCTGACAACTGCATTATTCTTGGGGCTGCACCTGCGGCAAGGAGCCGAACCATTCTCTCGTGAGATTTAATTCCTCTGTTTAACGTCCCCCTTTGCAACGTCTCCTAGTAGCTTCATTTTAAGTGATGTGAAGAGTGACAATAAAACACGAGCACTATTTTTGTGACCCTCTCTCTAGCCAACAGTGCTTCACAAAACAGAAGCACTTTTCTTCGGTGAAGTCTGCCTGCAAGAGGATGCTCCAATGGCTGATGCTGTGGGACTGGCAAAATCCAGGGGATTTCCTCAAGTCCCTTCACAGCCCTCATCAGGACAGCAAAAATCACGGCTGCTGCCTGGGACTCCAGGCTTTCCCTGGGGTCCCAGGGTGCAGGGTGCAGTTGTGTCTGCAGGGACTCCCCAGTTCCTCCTCACTGGGCCATTAGCAGAATGGTATCTGTGCAACAGCCTACTTCATACTCCTCATCCACTTGACAGTCTGCCCAGCTGTGTGTCACTGTACCCAGGCACTGCCTGGGCACTCAGCTTCATGTCCAGCACAGTTTAATTGAGCCAAGGAACAAGAGGGGACAGTGAACAGGCAAAGGGGATGATGGGGTGCCTGCCAGGTAGTAACCAGGATAGGACACAACCTTTGATTCAGGAGGAGAGAAGGGCAAGTGGTGGTGGCAAAACAGTAGCTGCAGGATTGGTGTTTGAGTCCTTGAGCTTAGCAAGAGGAAATGTGGTGTCCTTCTCCTTTAAAGTGAATGTACAGTAAAGGGACAGGACAGAAAAGGAAAGCTGGTCTGTGTGCAGAGGTCAAGTACTGTATTGACAGCAGGAGCACAAGGCTCCTCATGCTTTTCTGATGACATGTTTCAACCCAGATCAAGCTCTTTAGGAGTGAGCTGCCTCATGTGTCATAGCCCTCAAATCCTTGGCCTCTGCACTGAGACTACCAATGAGAATGCCAGCTATGATGGTGGATTTATTTTCACCAGACTGAATGGACTTCCCTCTCATTCCACAGAGAGCACGAGACAGCTGTAAGTTAGCAACAGCTTTTCCTTGGAGAGGGGCCCGAGGCATAAGATTTAAACCACCTAATCTCTCTCGGTGCCCGTGTCCAGGATATATGTTCTGTCTGACAAAAATAGTGAACAAGGAACTGCGGGTGAGTTCACCTAATGATAATTGCCTGTACCCCACACCACAGTGCTGGAGGAAGGGGGGAGAGGAAATGGGGAGGTGGGAAAGGCTCCTGTTTAAAGCAAGGTGCTACAAAGAGATCTTGTCTTTTGTTCCTGAAGTGCCAGACTGGTTAAGTGACGTGCTTCTCAATGTGTCTGGCAAAGGTGGGATTATAATGGTGAATGATCTCTCAGGAGAGCGATCAGATTAGGCTGTTCACCTTTTCTGGGCTTTGATGTTGCCAGAAGAAAGGCATAAGTCTGTGCATAAGTTTAATTTGTCCTTCCCATTGCTGGAAATTCAATGGGAACATGGTTTTGCAGGTTTTACATTTGTTTATCAAAATTGTTACAGCCCAGCCTGGGAAAGGACTTTCCACACAGTTGGTTTCTTTGGTTGGCTCTTGAAGGGAAGCTGCAGAGTACGCAGCAGAGTCTTGCTGCCAGTACGCAGCAAGACGACTCCTCTCTCCTGGAGCGAGCCCGTCCTTGCTGCCATCTCCAGGGACGTGGCCGCTGCCGGTTCTCCACTTCCA
>NW_008594947.1:0-5709 GCF_000691845.1 Merops nubicus | reverse complement strand
TAAAGGATTCTATGATTCTATGTGGAATAGAAAGTTTCACTGACCAGGTCTTATCCTTTACCTTCTATTGCTAGGAAAACTACTTTCACAGAGAGTAGACTCTACTCTTCATCAGAAAGGAACGACTGCATCCATCTTTAATGCAGCCCAAAATCAAACCCAGTACTTCCTCACCTGTCCAGAGACAGGAGGGTACAAAGGATTTTGGCTGATGTTATTGAGTCTTTAATAAACTTTAAAGAATTTCGCACTGGGGAAGGAAAAAAAAATAAAAATAAAAAAGAAGCTAAGCCCAGCCTTGTTTACCAATGAGCTCACAATTAAAAAAGAAATAAATACATCTGGGTGCTTCCTACCTTCAAAAGCCTTGAAAGAAAATAAGCTGCATTCAAAGTGGTGTTAATCATGCTCAATCTATTTCCCTTCTCACTGCAAATCAGTGCAGTTTTCAGCTAACAAGAATGGGTGCCCTACTTGAGCCGATAAACCCTGTTCCCCCTGGTAGGAGAGGCACTTAGCATGGCATTACCATCATTACATCCCAAGGTTAAAGGCAATGAAACTCCAGGAGTGGCAAAGTCAAATCAGTTCAATTGTCTGATTGTTCATACTCATGAAGTAGTAAGGCTGGCAGGGGTCCAGAATAAAACTTAGGGCTTTCCAGAGGAGCTCCTTTAAGGTAATTCATTGCCCTCTACAGTAGCTGAAATCAGAAGGGCTAGAATGGTCACAGTAAACAGGACTCCTGACATTTCTTAAGAGCAATATTAGCAGATAGCCAGCTGCTAGGCCAGATGTCAAAGGTGCATTAAGAGTACTTGGTTTTGATCTAAGCCATTCCCGAGAAGTAGAATGGATTTGGCTTTGAGCAATGCAATAAAAAATGATTGTGATTAATGAAGCTGTACAACTTAACAGCGTAAGTTGACTCCCGCTTCCTTCTCTCTGGCATTTTCACTGTCCACAAAGCAGTTCTTTTACTTACCAGCAGGGACATGTAAAATGTTAATCATCAATCTGTGGGCCATTAAAGAAGTTGTTTTTCCTTTCCCAACTTGAAAACCAAGGAGGAAGGATAATAGGTTTGGTTAACAGAGCTGTTCAAATAATGGAGAAGTTCAAAGGGAAGCTTTCATAGAGTCAGCATGGGAGCTCAGTGCCTTAATCAATCCCTCTTACTAACCTGAGTTCAACACCTAGGTTGAGACTGAAATTCAGGATTGAGATGGAGAAGAAGTCTTTCTCTTTACTGAGATGTTGCAATTCAGCATGGCCTAGAACAGCAACAGAACATGGAAAGATACTGTTCCTGGTGCTTTATCGTCTGGGCGCACTGCCAGAAATAACCAGTTAATGTCTGTGGTTTTAGACTTTCCACTCGATAATGAAGTAAAATGGATGCAGTTGCAAATTCCAGAAAGAAAAGTAAATAGAACATGTTATCTAATAAACAATGGATATTTATAGCAAGAAGTGAGCATATAGAGCTCTTTCTATACTCATTAGACTGGTGTAAAGAGAATCATGCACAGAAAACATTTTCGCATAAGTTTGAGCTTGGAATATTGAAGTGACACAATATTTAGAGCAGGCTTCATGCAGCTCTATAAGCCATTTTTCAGTCTGTGAGTGAAGGAAACACAAGTTCTTCTCTTCCACAGAGAAGAAGGGAAGGTAATTATTACAAATGTCAAGAATTACTGGGAGGTAGCTGCTAAGCTGTGACAGTCAGAGGGCCCTGGAGATGGTACCAAAATCAAGAATTGTGTCAAAACCTCAGTCCATCTGGGACCTCAGGCTGGATTCAAGCTACAGGTGTGTCCTCAAAGGGCATCAAAACTTGCCTTAACTTGTGCATCTGAATCCTCAACTTTCAGGTGTGCTCTAGTATGAGATGTAAGTCAACAGGAAAAAAAAAAAGAAAAAAAAAAAAAAAAAGACAAGAATTGTCACACTACCAGCTGGTCTTTGTATGTGATGTTTTTCTTCTGTGTGTTATGCATCACATTTCAGAGCTCATTAGCCAAACAATAAACTTCATCTGCTCAAAAAAAAAAAAAAAAAGAAAAAAGAAAAAAAGAAACCACCTGTAGCCCTACCTTGAAAGTTGCTGTAGAAATTAATCTGAAAATACAAGTACCTGATTTATTACACTATTACAGTATCATCACTTTAGAGGATGTACCTTGGCATGCCCAAAAAGAAACGAGAGGTTTGCAGAAAAAGAAGGGTTTGGGTTCAGGTGGTGGTAGCTAACTTTAAAGCTGCATTTCCTAATGTTGTAAGGCTGCGAATAAAGATCTTTTCCTTTCTCCTTCCCCTTCACTTTGCCTTCTTGTTATTTGTTTCCATATATTTTTGTCTTCCTGAATTGAATATTAAGCATTTGTAAATACCTTAATTTTTGTTGCGGTTTTGAGGCCTGAGAAGGTGTGGTGTTGTTGGATTGTGTTGTTTATTGGGTTTTTGTAATAACACAGATGCTTGCTAAAGGAATTGGTAATTTTACAAGATAAGTCAAATTTTAATTGGAAAGCTGGCACAAGAACATATAATTTATTCCACATTGTGGACCTTGAATGCTGCAATTAGATGTCATTGCTGAACCCTTGATTTCAATTTTCTGAGAAGAGGGGAGGGATCTCTTTCTATGACCATCTTGCCCTTTCCACAGTTGTGCTAAAAGACCATGGGCCACATACTCCCTTGCTGTGCTCAGGCAGGTAAGTCGACTAATCTGTAAGGAAGGAATTTGTATCCAGAAGTGAATGCAGCAAAGCACAGGTGCAGATTTTGCAGTTTATAAACTGATTTGATAACAACAGCCATGACAGTCTCCAAAACCCCTTGTGGTAGAATTGGTTTTGGTTTGGTGGTTTGGTTTTTTTTTTTCAGGTTTTGTTTGTTTGTTTTCTTGTGTGAAGAACAACAAAAATACAAACTCATGCTATTGGAGTAATTGGTTATGTAAACAGTGTTCCATAGATGCAGTGCCAAGTAGCTGCTGGATATGAGATTTCCAAAAAAAGTAAGGCAGGCCTCTTACAGTTCACACAACCAGCAGCACAGGGAAGCCAAATGCAGCTCCTGTGCAAATTATGTGCATGACCCTAAAAAACAGAACAAAAGGGTTTAGAAACCAAATAAACACAAAGCAAATAAAAAGGTTAATCATTGCCAGATAATAGTATGTGTTTCTGTTTGAAAAAGTGCTTTTTGCCCTCTGTATTATTTTAGCAAATGCGGCTGTTTAGTTTGCCTACCCTTAAAGAGCAGAGATATCAACAGAAGACAATTTATTCACTTATACTACCATAAATGTCTGAGAGTACAGGAATTACCTTGCCCAGCATTGAAACACAGTCTGTGGTGAAGAGCAAGCACACTATGTATTGCTCCTGCTTCACCTGTATGAAGAGCTCAGCTTTGTCCTAAAGTCTTAGTTACAACAGTTTTAGAGTAAGAAAGTAAGAAAGAAACAGTGAGACGTGGCAAACAAGCACGTGGCAGGTTCATGAACACACTGAGGTATGGGTGCTCTACCTGTGTATGACTAGGCTGTTGCCTTAACCAATTAAAACAGGTCTCATGGGGAGTGAAGGTCACCATCATGCCCTGGAAGGAAGTTGTAATGGTTTGAAAACAAACCAGTGAGAGACTCCAAGTCAGAAATACAATTTAATAAGAAAAAAAAAAAAAAAAGCAATAATACAAAGGAAAACCACAGACAGAGTCAGAATACAACCTGACACTCTGTAGTTAGGGTGGTGTGGTAGCAGTCCAGATGAATCGGTTGTCTTGTAGAAAAGATCTGGTAGCTCTTGTCCTCTGGAAATCCAGTGGGTAAGACCTCCCGTGCTGTACTGAACCCCAGTTTATATCCAGGTGGGAGCACTTGGCTCCTCCCCCTGGGTGGAGCATCTCAAAATGGGTTAATGTCAGTCTATGAGTCATGCAGTGGGTCCTTGATGGTCCATTAAACAGAAATAGCTCCTAGGGGGAGTTCTGTATGAGTCATGGGGCGAGGCATGGATGGGCCCATTAACAGGGAGGAGGACTCCTGCTGGGTGGGAAGGTGTTAACATCTCCCCTGACCTTGAACCTCTTTCCTTATCTGTTATAGCCTGGGGTGTGAGGTCTGTCCTGGGCAGCTGCTACCCATGATTTTCTTAACAGCCCATGAGCACTGACATAGAGAGTATAGAATACACAGTTTTGGTTCTACACACATAAGGATACACTGGTCCCAGTCCCTGTAACCATGACAGAAGTGCATGCTGTTCCTTTAAGGTTTAAGGGGTTAAACAAAAAGCAAAGTCATCTAGGCAGACCTACCTGTGGTAAGGATTGTGTCTGAGATACACCATTCCATGACAGAGACGATTCTTGATACCTGCCAAAGTGATGCATACATTTGTTGTTTAATATTTTGGTCACATTTGGAATACTGATGGGGGGAGTGGGAGAGTGTCCTGTATTAAATGGTTCTGTATTTCACAGGAGCCAGTCGGTCATTCTGCCATCAACACTAAGATAGAGTTAAGGTTCAGTTTGCTCAAGAAAACAGTAATGATCTCATCGTAATGAGAGTTAGAGCACTTACAGCAGGTATTGACTGGAAGATAGCAATCCCAGTGAAACAGCTGAGAAAAGCAATCTCAAGGGAGGGCCCAAAAGAGTCAAAGGAAATCATGCTGTGTGCTAAGATTCCTATTCCTATTTTTCAGTCTCACACAACATGGTCACCCATTTCTGGCTACCAAACCTTTCATATTACTTTCTAGAAAAACAGGTTGCTGAGAGGAGATAAAATGTTATTATAATGGTAAAAAGTTTCAGCATGTTTACCAAAAAGACCATAAAGATTTAAGCCCATGGATAAAAGAGTGCAGTAGTTTGGACTCCTATGAAGGAAGGGCAAACAATTTTGTGTTAGCATTCAAAGAAATGCCACAGAGGAGCAAACACAGTACAGCTTGCCTATGTGCTTGTTCGTTTGGGTACATGTTCACAAGGTGAGGCAGAAATTCCTCACTGTTGCTCCCTTTTGTGGTCAGCCCAAAGCATCACAACTGAAGGCAACACAAAGATATTCAGATAGGATCCAGGACTCCCATGGCAGAGAGGTAGTGAGACAGATAAGGGAATGAAAGCTTAGGGGCAGATCTTCAGGAGTGAGGCCACAGTTGCTGGAATGTGTAAAAGGAGTGTGAGGTATGGGAAAGATTGCTAGGAGGAAACCTTCTGTCAGATCATGCTCCAAAAAAACAAGATAAGAGTGCATGATAGAGAGCAGAAAGTGAGGAATGGTAGTATGGACCATGTAAAATTAAGATCATGGATAAAACGAATAGTCTGAGTCTGAAGCAAATGAAACTGGTGTTGAATTTGTATAATTCCTATAGAAGACTAGAACACACTTGAAAGATACATCTCATTAACTATGAAGTAATGCAAAAGTAAGCCTTTTATTATAAAGGCACCATGCCCAAAGAACACTAAGGAATGATGCCCACCTAATGGTAGTCAATAGTGGTAAGTCAAAGTCTTTAGTGGCTGTCTAGTAATTAAAAATGTGCATCTGTGATGTGCTGTTTTCCCATTCTTCATCCTAGCAATCAAACATAGTGGATGGAGAAAAGTACAAGACTTAAAATTATTCTTCTGTTAGTGTCTTTGGTGCTTCAGGGATCAGTGCTGGGACCAGTC
>NW_008594946.1:0-3015 GCF_000691845.1 Merops nubicus | reverse complement strand
GGTGCACTCAGTGCCACTGTCCATGTGTACAACATTATCAGTTGCTCTCTGAGTAAACCAAAACACAACATGGTTTTGGTATCTTCTGTCACACCTGAGTAATTGAACTCTGAGCAGATGCTTTCAGGCTGGAGGAGATTATCCTGACCCCAGGGTCCTGGTGCAGCAGCTCAGCTAGTCAGTACCCGCTCCAGTCCTGTTCAACATATTCATCAATAACCTGGATGGAGTGTCCCTCAGCAAGTTTGCTGATGAGACAGAACTGCGGAAGGCTGTGCTGCCATTCAGCGAGACCTGGACAGGCTGGAGAGGAGCCTAATGAAGATCAACAAGGGCAGGTGTAGGGTCCTGCACCTCCCCATGCCCCAGTACAAGTTAGGGATTGACCTGCTGGAGAGCAGCTCTGCAGAAAAGGACCTGGGAGTCCTGGTGGGTAACAAGTTAACTATGAGCCAGCAGTGTGTTCTTGTAGCCACAAAGGCCAGTGGTATACTGGGATGCATTAAGAAGAGTGTGGCCAGCAGGCTGAAGGAGATTGTCTCCCTCCTCTAGTTTTTTCAGTAAGATGACCTCTGGAGTACCGTGTCCAGTTCTGGGCTCCTCAGTTCAAGAGAGACGGTGAAATATTGGGGAAATTCCAGTGGATGGCTATAAGGACAATGAGGGGACTGGAATGTCTCTCTTATGAGTAAGGGCGGAGAGACCTGGGTCTGTGTAGTCTCAGGAAGACTGAGAGTGGATCTTATCAGTGATTATAAATAGCTAAAGGGTGGGCATCAAGACAGTGGGGCCAGACTTTCAGTGGTGCCCAGTAACAGAATAAAGGGCAATGGGCACAAACTGGAACGCAGGAAGTTCCACCTAAACATGAAAAAAAACCTTCTTTCCTGGGAGGGTGAAGGAGCACTGGAACAGGCTGCCCAGAGAAGTTGTGGAGTGGCCTTTCCTGGAGGTTCTGGACTGTGTCTAGGTGGGTTTTAAAAGTCCAGTGCAATGGTCCTGTACAACCTGCCTTAGGTGAACTTGATTTGGCAGGGGTGTTGGCCTAGATGACCTCCAGAGGTCCCTTCAAACCCCTACCGTTCCGTGATTCTGTACAGCAACACAGCTAAGGGATTTGGGGTGTATGTGTGTGTGTTTGTTTCTCCCAGTTTCATGAGCCATTTAATGGGATAAACAAATCAATACTCCTAGAAAGCCCACAGCCTGGTTTACAGACTTGGGAAAGGAGATACAAATGCCAGGTACATTGCATAGGGTTGTATATAATAGAAATTGTGAATATAGTGCTGTAAGTATAGACTCTGCCAGCTGCTGACTTGTTTTCACTGTTCACCACACATTTGGTCTGAACAAGACAGTCTCATTACTTTATGTTTACAAGCCTGTTTTGTAGCAAGTTGAAGTCAAGGACATAAAAAATAAAAATATAGTACCTTACTTTGATTTGGACACACTGAAGATTGCTTTAAAGAGAAGCTCATTCTGTGTGTGTAAAAATGCAGATTGAATGTGGTTTTACATTGTACCTACCCAAGTTTTAATACTGCTTTTATATTTTAAAACACAAAAGAGATGTAGAAGTACAGGCTTTATGTAAAATTCATCACAAATCTTCAAAATAGGTTTGATATGGCCAGTGACAAATGATGTCCCATAAAGCACTGCATGACTATTTTTAACAAAGCTCTCATACATAATTTCTCCTGCATTGATTGCCCAGCAGTATGAACACACTGAAATACAAGGCATTATAAATGACAGGCTTTCATATCTCCACTTAATCTTTGCAGGACCCATACTCACTTGACTTCATATGAGAAGCAAATAAAAACAAGCGATGCTGACAGCTGGAACCATCCTAGCAGCTTAGTTCTAGCCATCTCTGTGTTAATCACTGCTGCATATATGTGGTGACTTGCTGCTAATCTGAAATATCCCAGGACTTTCACTTGTTCCACCTTCTTTATCCTCACTTTCCCTTTTACTGAGCGGTACTGTCCCTTTTTGCTGAGATCCTTAAGGCTGAGCCCTCCCCACATGAATATCACCAAACATTGTTGACTCTACCCCTCAGGTCTAATATTCTTGCAATGCTTTTTCTTCCATCAGTTGCATAAAAGTACTCTCTCACCTTCTATCTCTCTAAACTCTAAACCTCTTGTTTACTTTTGCACTACTTCCACTTTTGCCCTTCACTCTAAGACAAATGATAAAAAGACCCGAGCATCAGCATGCCTTGGCTTTCATTCTGTTTTGCACACTCACTTTCTGCATCACAGGATTATCTGGATTCTGAAAAAAAGTCTAGAATCCAGCTCCCCCAGGCAATGAATATTAAGGGTAAGCAAACCAGAATCCATTTCCAGGCATTGTGCTGCAGCTCTGAATGCAGGTTGAGCCTCTGCACAGCAGGATGCAGGGCCATTGCTTGGCCCAGCCTGGTATGAATGGGGACAGGGAAGGAGCCAAAGCAGAATGGATAGCAATGAGAACAGTAAGTACTTCTCCCAAAAAAGCTGAAGGTCCCTTTACTGGACTCAGGCCAACGTGTCTGCACAGCGCGCAGGGTGCTGCAGTGCCGGCTGTGTGCGAGGGCTGCAGGAGTTCATTGTCCCTTGTACCTTTGCGAGTCATGTCGCCAGCATCTGTCTGTCCATCTATGAAATGGAGCATTACCGTACAGGATGCTGTGAGCCTTAGAGAAATAAAACACTTCTGAGAGTCTGGGTAGAAAGTGGAAGAACTCGGTGTCAGCTCTGTTTTCATTTCAGACTTTGCACCGGCCCTTTTATGCAGAGTCACTCTCACTGTCGTTGTGGGTACTGGGAAGTGCTTCTTCAGCCTGCCCAGTTAATTGCCCTGCGAGGGCAAGTTGGATCAGCGCCATCTCTCAAGCCCCGCAAACGGCTCGGTGGATCCAGTCCTCCCCCCTGCTCTGTGCGCGGGGGTACGAGCAGGGACAGGCAGCCCTGACACCCACCGAGGCGCGCTCCTGCCTGGGGCCGCGGCCTG
>NW_008594945.1:0-8245 GCF_000691845.1 Merops nubicus | reverse complement strand
GCCGGCCGGCGGCGCGGGGCCGGGGCGCGGAGCCCCGCTGGGATGCGCTAGCCTCGCACGGAGATATTTCTCCTAGGAAAGAGAGAGGCAACCTCCTCCCGCTCACGGGGGGCGGAAGGAAAAGAGGATTTAAAAAGCGTCTTCGCCCCCTTTGTTGGATGAGAAGGGCAGAGGAGGACCAGCAAGATGAGCACTAGCAGTAAGTACCCCTTGCCTTTGCTATGGGAACGGGGCTGATCTTGCACCCATCTGGCTGGGAGGAACTGGAAAGAAAAATGCCACAGCAGGGTTGATGAGCTTAATGGGATGGATTTTTGTAAAAAATTTTGCTGCCTACCTTTTGGTTGCTGACAGGGTCTGGCTTTGCTCGCCCTTGTTTCATGTGGGCTAAGCCGTGTTGCTTATCT
Source organism: Merops nubicus (assembly GCF_000691845.1). Classification (NCBI taxonomy): domain Eukaryota; kingdom Metazoa; phylum Chordata; class Aves; order Coraciiformes; family Meropidae; genus Merops; species Merops nubicus. The sequence goes on along the minus strand of NW_008594945.1, from coordinate 7,838 downwards.
CCACTGAGTACTTTTTTTGGCTTGTATTTCTGGGTTTGGAGGGCAGCTCATGGACTAAAATGTCGATATGCAACATGGTGAAAAGGAGCCAGGAGCACTCTGACAGGCAGCAGGCTCACTTGCTGATGGCACTGCCTATGTATAAATGGACATAGGGGGAACAGTGGATGGGAAGTGGAGCAGGGTGAGGAGAGACCCAGAAACCAGTGACCTGAGCGAAGCACAGGTGCAATACTGCAAAACATGTACCTTCTGCAGCTGGGGGTGTGGGTGTTTCTATTGTGCGTGTGAGAGACTAGGACAGAGGCACTCATGCGCTGTGTGTGAATGAAGAAGCAGAGCTGGGAGGTGTGCTGCATGAGATGAGAACCGGCACCTGGTACTAACCTGGTTACTTCTAGTTTTGTGTCCTTGTTGCAAAGTCTGGAAAGATTTATCAGGCTTGATCGAGTCACAATCCATTTCTTTCTCCTCGCTGATGTGATGTGTGACAGCTGTAGCCACCTTGCTAGCCCAGCTTTGATCCGTTCCTTCAAAAGCAGTGAGCCCCAGCCAAAGGAGTTGATGCTGATGGCCACCTGAGGGTCTTCCTCTTGAGATAACCTGCCCAGGGAAGGTGCCCTCTCTCCTGTATAGGTCCTGGAGGCAGTGAAGAAAGGAGGATTCCCTGAGGCAGAAAGCAGCAGAGAAGTGACTTCTCCATTACATTGGCATGTTGAAGTTTCTCAATCCAAGGGCTTGGGGTGGTTCCCGAGCAAAACACCATGAAAAATGCCTTGGCATGCTGCAAGGCAACAGAACAGGTGATTCCAGATCTGTTAGTCTGTGTCAGAGGCGAGAACACTTTCCAGGTGCCCTGTGCACGAGCCACACCTGGGACAGGAGCTAACCCCCTTCCTGGGGGAGCGGGGCTGCTGGTGCCCCAGGGGGGAACAATAGGGACTGATTCTTCCTGAGCCTCCTGGATGCCTGCTTACAAAAGGGTTCTGCCTTTCTGGGTGATCAGCTCAGGTCTGGTGTGGAGAGCTGGGATGGCACACGGTGCTTGCTGGGGTCAGTGACCACAGTAATCAGATGGGACTCTTAAGCTTTGTCATAAGCCAGTCCTGACAAATGTGTGTTGGTTCCTTTTGAGATTCTTTTCTACCTCCTACTAGCCCGCCTGGCTGCTGGTAGTGATAAGGGCTGTTTATGGCACTGTTGTGTTGTAATTTTCTGATTGCACTGCAAAACTCCTTCACTGGGTCCTCCCACACAGAGAGAGGTACCAGCAACCCCAGACGTGCTGCCTGCCTGTTGCTCTGACTCACTGGAGGAGGCTGCTGGGCATGCAGCGAGTGCAGAGCTGAGAGTCTTGGGACGTGTTCTTCCTTCTGCTGCTGCCTTGCCCTGTGACCTTGGGCACATCACTGGGCTGTACCTCAGCTTCTGGATTTGCCAGTGGTAGGCTGCTGCCGTGGCACTTGCCCAGCAATTTGGATGGCTTTGCAACCTTTGCCTGAATATTGCCATTGCCGCCTTCTAAGTAGCCGTGTTTTCATAAAGGTTAACTTTAACATCTGCTGATTGCTTTCTGTGTTGTGGGTGGATTTTTTTATGGTCACTTCAGGACCACAGCTGGTACAAGGGCTGTGCAAACCCTGCAAAGCAGTGAGCTCTGCCCTGTTAGGCTTCCACGCTTTTTGAGCCAAGGGGCTCAAAGCATGGCTTGCCATACCCAAAAGCTGTCTTGCCTGTGTTTGTACAATGGCATGATCCTCTCACAGCTGGTTCTGTGAGCAAGGCCATCTTTTCCATCAGTGTGTGCTGTGACTGGTGTGACTATTGCCAAAAGCTGGCTCTGCCTTCTCACTGCTGCCTCGCCCAGCTCTGCACGTCTCTACTCAGCCTGTATTCCTCAGCTCCGTGTACCTGCAAGGAAAAAAGGAGCCCGGGAGCCTTGTTTCAGTGGCCTCTGCCACCTGTTTCACCCCACTGATGCAACCTGGCAGTGACCTGCAATGGCTTTTGCAGCCCTTGGCTAATAGCCAGTGGCTCAGGGGAGCTTGGTACCACTTGTTAGTCAGAGGCTTCCTAGCCCTGCTTGCAGCTCTGCCTCCCAGGCATGGCCAGCTCTACTGCTCTCTGCAGTGGCTGTTTTGCTTGGTTTGGTGGGGTCTTGTTTTGCTTTGGGTTTGTTTTTTTATTTTTCCCTGGCTCCTGTAGTGACTGAGGGCTCAGATGTGGTGGGATCCAGCTGCAGGCTCAGCTGCACTCCAGTCTCCCCAGTCTGGTGTCTCTCTCCTGGTGCACAGGCACCCTACCTGTGCAGATGTAAGGAAGACACAGGAGGAGGAAAATGGATGATGAAGCCAGATTGTGCATGGGGTGATGATGTACAGGTGTACCTGTGGCTGCAGGACCAAAATTTTGGGGCTGGCAAATCAGATGTGCAGCTGAGGGTAAAATGCTGCCATCCAGTCTGTGAATTGCTACCATTCCTTTCCATTTCAGTTGGTGCATTTTAATAACACTTCTATCCTGCCTGAAGCTGATGTGAGGCAGGAAACCTGGGGCTGTAGGCTATGGCTGGCCTCCAGCCATGTTGTTGTACAAAAGCTATCTGTGAGGCCTCCGGGGAGCTCTGGGCAGGATTTGCTGGGCTGTGCAGGTGTACCTCTGAAGATGCTTTGTGCACAGTACATGGGAGACTTGCTCACCCTTACTGAGGGGATAGGCAATTGCTTTTCACCCTGGTGTGGGTCCCAGGGTTGGAGGCCCTGTGTCGTCATCTCTCCCATGGTGCAGGGAAGGAAAAGGCATATGGAAATCTTGCTTTTAAGGTGAGAGGAAAAGGCTTTTGATCTTGGCTGTAACTCATATCCGGAGGCTGCAGCACAGACCAGGTGGCCCTGAGGGTGCAGGGTTGTGCTGGCCAGGAAAGCAGCTTCTCCTCCTGGCCTCACCAGGTGTGCAGCGAGCATTTGGAGGGCACAGTGTTGATATTTACGTTAGCTAAACTATACTTCCCACTCCGGTTAGAGCTGCTAATTGGTTGCAAATGGATTCATGCATTCATAAACAGGTCTATCAGTACTGCTCTGCATTTCCATTGAAGCTGGATCCTGTAGTACAAACCCTTGCCCAAGAGAGCATCCCTTAAAATCACCCTCTGAAATATCCCATGTTCTGCACTCAGCATGCCCCTCAAACTGGCCTGGTGCAGGGGGTCTAATGTGACCAATACTGTGTTTGTGCTCATCAAAAGGGAAAGGTTGAAGCTGTCTGCTGCCCCAGGGATTAAAGATTCTCTGAATTGAGTGTGAAAAATCCCTTCTGCTGCTTTGAAGGTAGCCATCAGTTTTGGGTGCTGCAGATCCATGAAGTGAGCATAGTCTAAGTAGGGGTCACCCCAGTGTGACCCATTGGAGATGGCATTTGCACATCAACTCCTTTGGTCTGACTCAGTTGGGGTGGGAAGGGGGCTACTGGTAGTCTTGATGCTGGTCTTGTCAGGAGCGAGGTCCATATTGTTATGGGCTACTGTGTTCTGAGCAAAGACATGCACAGCTCCTGGGGGAGGTGAAACTCCAGCAACTCCTTGGTCACACCAGGTTTGGCAGGCTCTGGATCACTGCTGCAATGGATGACTGAAACTGGCTCACAAACTGGAGATCTTCCAGACTCCTTTCTGTCTCCAGCATGCACCCTGAAGGGGGAGACCAGAATATGTCCTCATGGTGTGTCAATTCAAGGTGGGGGGAACCAGTGCCATCTATACCACATCCTCTTTCCTCTGAGCAGCTGACAGCCCATTGGAGCATGGAGAACTCTTCCAGACGGCTTGGTATGTGAAGTGCAAAGTTTCCCCAGACCATCTCAAGCCCTGACACTTCTCAAATTCCTGCTCAGAGGCTCCACTAGCCTCAGAAAGCTGGGGAAGGAGAAGAGAGGAAAGGCTGGTGGTTGGGCAGGAAAGCTTCATGACAGATAATGATGAATGCATCATATTTGCGTTATTTGTTGTCTTTCCTAAATCATGCTCCCTTCTACATGGTGATCCACTAAGCATAATTACCCAGTAATCTCCAGGCACATGTGGTTACAAGGTGTTTACCAGCAAACTCTATTAAGTCCCTGTGTAATTAAAGAGGAGTCACATGGTGCTGCACATCTGTGGGATCTCCAGCTCTGCTCAGCTCATCAGGCAGGGTGATTCACCAGGACTCCCCACCCAGTGGGTAGGACCTGCTGAGGAGGACATGGTGTTTCTCTTCTGTTCGGAAGTGCAGTGAACCCAGGGGATCAGCCTGTCAGTGTGATGAGCAGTGTTAGTCTTCCCTGTGAGGAGGCTCTGGTTATTGCAAGGAGGACACTGGGCTTGGGGGGTTATGGTACAGATGGACCTTTTCAGTCATAGCACTCATGGTCCCTGATCAGCACTGGTTCCAGTTTCATCTTTGCAATGCTGGAGGCTGCCACGGGTGTGCAGTGAGCAGGGGACAAAGCACAGCTCCAGAGAGAGGACCCAGCAGACTGAGATGCAGACTAGAGCAGTGGTGCTGCTGCCTGGTCCTGGGTGTTGGTTAGATGGGCTCTGGCTCTGGATAAGACCTCATGCTCCTCACCCCTGCTGCCCCAAAAGCTTGCAGACAGGCTCTTCACATGCAATGAGGCAATGGAGAAAAGAGGTAAGTATCCAAGCAGAGCTCTTTCTTCTCTGGCACATTACTGTGGAGGAGGCTTGAAGGAAGAGAGGTTTTGGAAAGGTTGGAGTAGATTCAGAGTTTGATGTATAGGTGCAGGTGGGACAGAGAAGAAAGGAGGGGGGGTGGGGGGAAGTTGCGAGTGTATGGTTTCCCCTTTAGTTTTCCTCTTTATCGTGTTTTTCTTGCATTGGGATGCAAGACAGTCTTGTAAGAGATGAAGAGCTACCTTCATAGCATGCTTTCTCCAAACCTAGCCATGGACATTACATAGTGTCCATGCTCCTCCAGGGAGGTCTCTGGCACCTTTCTGCATGATTTGAGCACCAAGGAGAGCTCCAGGCTCTCCACCCACATCTTGGTCTGCCCAACACCTGAGCCTCACTCTGCTGCCACAAACAACCTGATAGAAACTGTCCCCCCCATTTCCCTGTGCAGACAAGCAAAGTGACAATCATCTGTTGCTTTCACTTTGGTGCCAAGAAAATTCGGAGCCCAGGCAGCTTCTCTCTGTCCTCGGGCTGGTGCATGGGCTCTGTTCTCTCACCAAGCTTCGTTCAGGCTCTCCTGCAAACCATCTTTCTTGGCAGCTTGCCCTTTGAGGAGCAGAAGCCATGGAAAGTGGCCCTGCAGGCCAATGAAGTGCATGCAGTAAAGTGAATTGAAGCAATTGAATTATTTCAAGGGCCTACCACGCTCTTATAAAATAAATAGCACGTTTTCTAATGACAAAGTGATGATTGGTTTAGCCAGATAATTTTATTTGTGATGCCAGCAGGCTGGACTAATGACAGACTGTCCTGTTACCAGCAAGGAGTCGGTGTGGTGGTGCCTTCGCTCTCTGCAAAGATGTGAAGGAGAGAAGGCAAACCCACCAAGTTCCTGCCAGACCCTGCAGTCCTATCGTGCTGGTGCTACAACAAAGGAGTTGGAACATCTAATTAGATATTTTTAGACTAAATACATCAGTGCCTCTTGGTTTTGAGCACTGCATCACCTCCAGAAGGCATCCTAGGGGGGTAGACTGGTGATGGCAAGGACTCAGGTGGAAAGTAATGTTAGGAAGGAGAGAGCCTTGCAGGATGAAAGGGGACTTGGGTTGTCCACAGTAGCCATAGGGAAGGTAGAGCCCAAGTCCAGACGTTTCAAGCCCAGGAATTTTTCTTGACCAGCTCAGGGCAAGCATGGCAGGGTGACTGGCAGCCTGCAGCAGGGCAGGTGGTTCTTGCTTGGAGGACACCAGGTCTGCCCCAAGTCCTCCTGTACCCAGAATCTCTGCCTCTGGAGTCTGTAAGTTCAGTAAATTGCTGGCGAAGTAGAAGAGCTTGAGTGCACTGCTGCACAGCCCTGATGGATGTGCCTTGCTTTCTAGAAAAGGGCTCTCTGAAGCTTCACAGGACCAAAGAGATCTGGTGTGGCAGCAAACTCAGGTGCAGAGTTACCACTTATTTGATGGCTCAGGTTTTTGGTAGGCCGTAGTTTATACAGGCATCTTGCAGTTCAGATAGAGTCTTTGGAATGCTTTATCAGTATCAGCCATAAGCCCTGGCTTGGGAATTGATGCGTCTTCTCTGCTGCCTGGGGCAGAGATCTGAAAGAAACAGGAGCTGGTACTATGGTTTCCTTTTGCAGCCTGTCTGACCTTCCTTTCTTTCTACTCTGGCAAGAGCCTCTGAGCCCCAAGCATCACTTGTTTTTCTGTTCATGGATTTTTTTGCTTCATTTCCATTTTGAATTTTCTTGTTTCTGAGACTTGGGCAACTGGGAAAGTCCTTAGAAGGAAGATTTCTCTAAGGAAAAGCACAGCATAAGAAGGGAGCATGTGCTGGAGGATTTGAAGCCATTCTCCTGGCTTCTGTGTTCTTTCTTGGCAACAAGTAGCACAATTTGGAGAGCACTACACTGCTGGGGGACAAGCAAGGCTTTGCTGGTGCAGTGCTGGTGCCAGAGCCCTTCCTCAGCCCAACTTTACTCCATTACAATCTGAATATCAGTTTCAGGATTTGATCTGTTCTCACAGCAGTGAAAAATCACTGGTTTTCAGATATGTGCAGCCAGGCTACAGTCTGCTGGATGAGAACAAGCATGACCTAGACCAAGACTTGAAGTGTGAGCTCCCAAATCGTACATGCCAGGCTCTGCAGTACAGCACCCCACAAACACTTGTAGCATCTCTCTTGTGAAAGCTTGTTGCGAGGCCCTGCCTGTCCTTCCTGGTGTCTGGTTTGTGCTAGCTGACCCTGAAGATGCTGCTGCTTCTCTCTTGGCATCCATCTGCCTGCCAGCTCTGGGACCCTTTTGTGCATCTCGGGGAGGACTGCCCGGCCCAGGGGTGCTGGATTGCAAAGGGGAGTTATTTTTAAAGCAGCTGGGGAACCGGGTGGCCTGTTCCCTGGCTCAGCAGCACTTGCTGGGACATATCAGGTGCTGTGATGGGGATCTCCCAGTTGCAGCTGCTCCCCAGCCTGGATTCGCAGCGGTGGCAGGGGTGGGTCCTGGCAGGGTGGCTGGCCCAGAGTGGCTGTTTCACCCCCTGGTCAAGGACTTTTCCTTGAGAAAAGCTAAAGTGGAGGAGGAGGACAGGAAGCTATGTGTGGAAACTCATTTCTGCTGCCTGCCAGGAGCTGCAGTCCACGCAAGCCCCAGAGCTGTGTGAGAGGGGCAGCTGCCTCCCCACTACAGACACTCTGTGGAAGAAGGGGTTTCTTCACCTTGGCCATGAGGCAGGACCTGATCAGAGCTTGTCTGGCCGCCGCCGCTGTCCTACCGGTTTCCTGCTGCACTGGATCCTGGGGTTCTCTTCCCAGGTAAAATAACCTCTGGCTGGCTTGGCCATAGTGATGCTCAGCTGGGGTGGAGAGTGGCTTTCTCAGCAGGCTGGTGTGGCTAAAAGGTCTGCATCAGCCAGGGTGCCCGTGCGGGACTACGTGAGCAAACAAGTCTCAGGGCTACCAGGAAGGACCTACAGCAAGTCCCTAAGGTTTGTGCTTGCCCTGTGAATGGGAGATGAATTGTCAGATGCTGAGTACAGCAGAGGTGTGGAAAGGCTCTCCTTGCCTGGCCCAAAGAAACGGGGGCTGGGGCAGGCAGCGGGAGGTCCCATAGCCCCTCTGAAGGTGGTGTGGACCCCAATCACCCCCAGCACCCAGCTCA
>NW_008594944.1:299-636 GCF_000691845.1 Merops nubicus | reverse complement strand
GGCCGCCGGCAGTATTTTGGTTGCCCAAAGCGGTGTGCTTCCCTTTCTTGCCTACACCGAGCTACACTGCGTCGGGAGAAGCTTCACCAGAGCTCAGACCGAATTCAGCTTCGCCCGAAACCGGCGCGCCGCGAGTAGGTAAAACCCAAACCTCTGCACAACAACGAGCGGCTCAAAGGACCCCCAAAACTTTTCACGGACGAGGCCGGTACAAAAACCAGAAGCCGACAATCAAAGCCCGGCAAAGCAGCGGCCCCAGGTAACGCGGGGGTCCCTTCAGCGCCCCATAAAGCCACAAACTCGTTACCGGCTCCACACCCCGATAAGTCCTTTATCA
>NW_008594944.1:0-257 GCF_000691845.1 Merops nubicus | reverse complement strand
CGTAAGGGGGCCCTGACGGGCTTTCCTGGGACACCTTCCACCAAAGGGCACAGGGAAGCCTCTACCTCATTCCCAGAGCAAACGATCCGTAGGGGTTTGTGCGTTTGGAAAGGTGAAAACAGAGCAGCAGCCGCGGAAAACACCACAGAAGTGCGAGGGGGTTAATAAAGGTGAGAGCAGCCTGGGTTTATAACGGACAAAGTTCTTCTCCCTGGTGGAGGTTAGGGGCGTGCAGCCGTGTCCCACGTGCGAGGCGG
>NW_008594943.1:1534-5670 GCF_000691845.1 Merops nubicus | reverse complement strand
ATTTAAAAAAAAAAAAACAACCAACCACATTTTCTACTTTGCAGGTTCTACATTGGCAGTTACCAAACCAGCTCCAGAATCCAGTGGTACAAGAGTCACTCCCCAGGACATCACCATGGTCAGCCCATCTAACACCCTCTGAGCCTTCAATGCCTACTAACTTCTCTGTATGGATGTAGAATGAGTTAGAAACTCTTCAACCTTGTGTATCTTTGAACAAGATACTTGAAAGTATTCCAGATTTCTTGTAAAGAGAAGACAGCACTTTGTTCTGCTTCAGACCAGATGGAAGCTTAAATTTTTTTAGTCCTAGTTTTTAGCCTGAAAAAAAGAAATCCTGCCTATTAATCTGTCTTTAATAAAGCATTATTGAAATTTTGATACTCCTTTGTAACAGAAGGTATCAAAGTTCTCTCTAAAACTAGCAAAGGGATTGTTTTTTTTGGAATAAGCTTCTTGTGATGCCACTGGGGGAATGACTCTGTTCATAATGTTGTATAGCACGGCCTTGGGTATAAATGATGTACAATTATATTTGAATTTATGCTATTTCTGTCATCCTGTTTGTGGTCTTACTTGCTGCAGGGAAAAGAGGAAGAAATATGGATTTTTCCTCCTGTTTTGGGACAGGCCAGCATGAATTGCACATCAGGGGGAGGCAACTGAGCTCTCCTGCATGGGTTGCTGCAGCTGTAGAGGCAAAAGCTGATCTCTGCCCCCAGGGGAAACCTTGAGATTTACATATAAAGGACAGAATTAGCATCAAAGTGGTTCCTTCGTGTGACAGACTTGGGGGTTTTAATGTTCTGTGGCTTGTGAGGTGATGGGTTAGTTCCCTAAAATACCAGCTGTAGCTGGAGGCTGAATCTCCCCCCAGGGAAGAGCTCCTGCTCTGTCCCCGTGGGGTGGGAAGGGGGGTGATGCCACAGCTGCCCCAGTCCCACCAGTGCCAGCCCCAGCACCGACTGGAGCTCCTCTCAAATGACTCCAAAGAGAAGCCAGTCTTTAAATATTCCATTTAATCAGACTAAGCATCACTTTATCTAAATATATTCTCTCCAATAGGAGTTTCAGTGCACAAGGAAGCAAAAGGAAGAGCTGAGGTCTAAGCCCAGCCCCGTGCCCAGGCTCGCTCGGTTGGTTAAACCAACCACCTAATCCTGCTCCTGGGAGGAGAAAGGTGCTTCAGCATGGTCCTGGAAACCCCTGGGGCAGCCCCTGCTACAACTGGGAGTTTGAAAGTCATTCAGAGCAGTCCTGTCAGTGTCTTACTGGGGGAAAACTCCTTTAGTGTACAGCTACAGGAGTAGTGGAGGTGCCTGCAGAGACGGGGCCGAATCCAGACTCCCACCCCCGAGCTACACCAGTCAGCTCTGAGGTCACCTTTACTGGAAGCCCCAACAGTCCACTGGGGGAGAAGGAGGGGACAGTCTACAACCAACCAGCCCTGGAGCCACTCCCTTTTATTTCAGGACAGTGTCTGGACCCTGGAGAGAAGCTCTGGTTTCAGGGGGCTGGCTGGAGGCTCCTCGCCGGCCGCCTCCACGTCTGCCATGACGGCGGCGTCCCAGGCCAGGGTCAGGAGGGCTGAGGGCACCTGGGGCAGAGAAGGCAGAGTTAGGCAGCTGCAAAGCTGCTGCTTTGACCCCACGACATGCTGAGTGTGTCCCCAAACCTGGAAAAACCTGACAAGAGCTAACTAAAAAGGACAAGTGTGGATTTCTTTAAGATGCTGCTTTGGGCTTTTCTCTTGGAAGCCTCGTGCTAGAGCTGGGCTTGTTTCAGGTGCTGCCTTCCCTCTTCTCCCACTGTGGCTGCTGCTGACTGCTGTGAGTCCCTGTGCTTCCTTCCACACAGACCTCCTAGCCCTGAACCAGGAGCCTTCAAGGAATTCTTTCTTTCCCTGCAATTCTTTCTTTCCTTGCACAACTTGGAGCAGAAGACACAAGCTTCTTTAAGTTATAAGCAGCATCTGACCCTGACAACTTGGAAGAGCCCTGTGGAAAAGCCCAGTTGAGGGGTTTTTTTTGGTCACTCACCAGCCCACATTCATTGAAGGCCAAGTTCTCTTCAGTCAGCTTGAGACCTCCAGGCCCCACCAGCTCAAAGGGCAGCCAGTCATCTCTGAGTGCTTCTCTCACAAAGCTGTAGAGTGCAGACACTGATTCTCGTGCATAAAAAGTCCCTGCCATGAGGAAAGAAGGTGAGAAATTGAGAGAGAGCCTGGCCCTTACCAAATCTAACCTCTTGTGGTAGGTTTCGTGGGGCTCACTGACTGACACTGACTTTCTGAACTACTTCAGTTGATACAGAAACAGCCTAATTTGCCCGTGAAGTATAAAAGGCTCCCCAAAGAAAAATACAGCTTCAATTGTTGCAAGCCCCTGCCAGGCTGTAACAAAGAGCTGGGAAAGCCTGAAATGATTTCCAGAATCCCACTGCAAAGTGCACAGAGGATTTATGCTGTTGTATTGCCTGACTACACACAGGCAACCTCCTGCTGGTGCCTCTAATGAGCTGAGCTAACGAGCCTGGCTTGCTCCTGGCAGCCTGGGAAGAGCATGCTTTAATTACCAGCACCTTGAGATCCTTCCCCTCTCCACTCAACCCTGGCTCACAGTCCCAACCCTGGCTCACAGTCCCAACCCCGGGCAGGTGGAGGCCTCAGAGATGGGGAAAGTTCTTAGTGAAAACAGTGCCCTGCTCTGGGTTTTGTTGCACTTGAATGCAGCTGGTAGAATAAAGCATCTCAACTCTACTTTAGGATTCCAGCTCTCGTGCTCCACGTAACCTGAGAAGCTTTTTTGGGGAGGTAGAAAGGCAGGATGAGAAGGTTTTTGACCTTGGAGGATGTACCCATCGGGAAAGCGGACTCGCAGCAGGGTGTAGTTGTATTTCCTCAGCTCCCTTTGCTCTTCCTTCTCTCTCATGGCTCTCGTCCTCAGCATGGAAGCCTTCTCCACAGCTTCTGTCCTTTAGAGAGAACACAGGTTTGAGCCAGGAAGCAAGAGGGCCAGATCTCCCCGGGGCACTCAGAGCTCCCCAGCCCACCGGAGCCGCTGCTCTCGTCTGATCTCCTCTGCAGTGAGGTTGTAGAAGTCGTCGGGCAGCTCGAAGCGAGAGGCTGCAGGGGATGGTTGGAAGACACAGAGCTGTCTGTCCAGCTGGGCTCTGACAGGCTCCGAGCTCAAAAGCTGCTCTTTGTAGTCCTTGAGGTCTTCCAGCTTGGTCAGCATTTCGTCCTTCAGCACGTAGTACTCCTCTGTGGTCTCTACAGGCAAAAGGGCAGGATTGGACTCACTGAACTCTTCCCAGGGAGAGGGGCTCTCTCTGTCCCAGCCTCTGCAGCTCTCCCAGCAGCCAGAGCTGCCTCCCCCTGGGCTGTCCCACCACCACTCACACTCCCAGCTCCAGTTCCACACCCAGATCTCTTGCCTTGTCCTGGAACAGGCAGTGTTCTCGTCTCAAACCCAACAGACTGGAAAAATCTGTGTACCCCTTCCAGGCAGCTTATCCTTTCCTGGAAGAAAAGGGAGGAGTTGAGATGTAGCCAGCTCCAGGCAAGGACTCTCCTTGGCAGAGCACCTGCAGGGGTCCTGACCCTACCTGGAACACTTTATTCTGCAGTTTGATCTTCCTGTACTTCTCCTCCTCTGGATGGAGGTAGATGTTGTCCAGGTACCTGCAGGAAGAGGAACACCCCCTGGATGCCAGCAAGCACTTGGGGATGTGCTGTCCCAGGGTGTGTAAGAAGAGGCTGAAGAGACCTCACAGGATTTCTCACAAATACACAAGAGCTGGTGGACCAGCAGTGTGTCCTCATGGCCAAGAAGGCCAGTGGCCTCCTGGAAGCAGTCAGGAGAGAGGCCAGCAGGTTGAGGGAGGTTCTCCTCCCCCTCTGCTCTGCCCCACTGAGGCCACCTCTGAGTATTGGGGCCAGTGCTGGCTCCCCAGTTTGACAGACAAGGAGCTGCTGGAGAGAGTCCAGGGGAGGCTACAGAGATGCTGAGGGGCTGGAGCATCCCTGGGACCAGGACAGGCTGAGAGCCCTGGGGCTGTTCAGCTGGAGAAGCCTCAGAGGGGATCTGATCAATGCTGAGCAAGAGCTAAAGGGCCCCCGGGGGGCAAGAGGCTGG
>NW_008594943.1:1053-1374 GCF_000691845.1 Merops nubicus | reverse complement strand
AAGTCCTCCTGGCTGTGACCCTGGGCACCCTGCTGGGGTTGAGCTGCTGGAGCAGGGGGGTTGGAGGAGATGATCCCCAAACTCCCATGCTGGGAAAACTGAAGACAGTAAAACATCATTTCATGCCCAGGCCAGACAGAAGAAGGAGGTGGCTGATCCCAACCAGAAGCTCTAAAACATTTCAGACTCTTTGAACAGCTCTTAAACCACCTCTTGACTTTCTGACCCTTTTTTAACTGGCACTTGAGATGATTCAGGTGTTCAACTCTGGGCTTTGCCTGGAGCACAGCAAGAAAATCCACCCACCCACGTGTCTGGCAG
>NW_008594943.1:0-905 GCF_000691845.1 Merops nubicus | reverse complement strand
TCCACGCCCACTCGAAGCTTCTCCCGGTCCTTGTTGAAGGTGTGAATCTCCATGATGGAGGCAGCCACTGGATCTACAGAGAAATACTGGGGGGGAAGGAGCAAAGCTGCTCAGGGGGAGCACAAAGGGAGGGGTGGGCTCTGGGGTGGCTGAACCCCACCCAGCAGCTCAGTGCCATGCTTGGTGTCCCCCACAGGGGGATGGGGAGAGAAGGGAAAAAGAGGGAGGGGGGAAAATAAATGTGGGTTGGGCTACAGGAGAATTGAAGAGGTGAAGGAAACTCTGGGTGGGCAGGTAACAGGTTTTATTCACTTCAGGTAACAGGATTTATTCACTGGTTTCAAAATGAGAAGCAGGGGGGCTGGGTGGTTAAAACAGGTGGAACATGGGGTCCAGATGAGCCTCGAGGTCCCTTCTGGGGGGTGTTCACTCACCGCCTGGATGGCTTCCCGGAGCTGCTTCTCCTTCTCATCCCTCCTTACGACCACCCCGGTCAAGGGGCAAATGAAATAAACCCCTGAGACCGAGGGGGCTGCTGCCCCCTCTGCCCCCGGGGAGGCGAGGGCCTAAAGGAGACAAAACCAACCCCAGTTTTCCAGGTGCCAAGCCGAAGGGGGGGAAGGGGCTGGGGGTTGATTTTGGTTTTAAACCCCCAGAGGGTGCTGTGTGCTGAGCAGGGAGCAGCATCTCACCCCCTCCTCGGCCGGGAGCTCTTCCCTGCTCGCCGCCGCCTCGGCCAGCAGCTCTTTTCTCACTGGGGAGGACAAAGAGGGGTTAGAGGGTGGAGGTTCCAGCAGTTTTGGGGTGCTCAGGATGGCACAGCACTGTCCTGGGCACACAGAAGCCTGCCCTGGGCACAGAGACACCAGCCCTGGGCACACAGACGCCTGCCCTGGGCACACAGA
>NW_008594942.1:8265-11599 GCF_000691845.1 Merops nubicus | reverse complement strand
TTCCAACCCCCACCACGCTGGGATTCATGCCCATGGAAAAGCTTCACCCTTGCAGGGCCCAGGGGTGGTGCAGCAGACTGGGAGCAGGTAAACACAGAGCCTGCTGCTGCAGCTGCCCTGCCAACCTCCAGCACCCACAGGGGGAGGCTGGACCCAGGGAGCAGAGCAGAAGCTGCAGGGCTGGGCACCCACCCTGTCCCCAGGCAGGGCAGCCCCTCTGCAGGTCCCAGCCCTGTCCATCCCCTGCCACCATCCCTGGCCTGGGGCTTCTCTGGGTGGGATCAGGTCAGGGGGTGTGGTGGGGTGGGTGCCCTGCCCTGCCCAGGTCTGTGCTCCTGGGAGATGTCACAGGGTAATGGTAAGAAAGAGCCAGACACAGCCAAGCACCACAGGGCTTCACGTAGGGCCAGTCTCTGGCACAGCCAGATGGGCATTAAGGGCATGAGGGAAGGCACTTTATTTTCTGCCTCTCCAGCAGGAAGGGGGTGAGATGCTGAGAGCTCAGAGTCCAGGTTGGAAGTAACTCTGTGACCTGTGGTGAGGTGAGTTGGAAGAGAAAACGCTGGAGATGCTGATGGGAAATCAGCCTTCTGCTACCCTGTGCCTTCCTGTAGATGATGTGGCTTCATCCCCAGCCTGGGGCTGGAGAGTGAGATAAGAGCTGCTGCAGATGCACTCGGCTTGCTCCAGTTCCTCAGGCAGTCTCTAGAGTTCATTCTTGCAAGAACCTGGGAAGATGGGGAAAAAGAAAAAAACACATGCCAAAAAAAATCAATCCAGTGATGTTGTCAGCCTGGGTTTGGTTCATCTCTGTCCCCAGGAAGGCTGAGGTTCACCTCAACCTCTGCGAATGTCACCCCCACTCACTGCTCTCCCTTTCCCAAACAACCCCAGGCTGGCTCTGTCCCACCTCATTTGGGACCATCACTCTCAGCTCCCTGGAACCCCCCAGCCCTTGCCCAGCAAGTCCTGAGGAGAGCCAGGGACAAGACCACTGGCTGTGCCAGGACAGGAGGCTGGGACCAGCCCGTCCCCACCACAGTGGGACAGTCACTGGGGACAGGCACTGCTGCTCACCAGGCACTCAGCACGGCTGAGTCTGTCCTGCTGCTTCACCCCCTGTCTCAGCCCAGCATGGCCAGGGGGGGTAACTCTGAGGGGGTAAACTGGCCCTGGCTTAAACAGATCCAACCTGGTTTTCTCCTCTTTAACCCACCAGTGAAGGCACCTTTTCCAGTCCTTACACACACCCCCCCTGGGCAGGTACCTGGAGGGTGCAGTTGTATCTTAGCCTTTAGTTGTGAAATGCTTTGCACAGAAAAAAAGGCAACTTAACTCCCTGTGGGATTCCCTGCAAGCCCCAGGGCTTGCTGGAGGACTCACAGACAGTCTTGTGTCCTTCAGGGACTTTCAAGACCATGAGAGGGACAAAAACAACTTTTGGTTGCCGGAAGAGGCTTGGCAGAAGTTAATTTCAGGCCTTCAGAGTCATCCCTTGGAATAAATCCACGTTACCTTGTGATGCTGCTCACATTCCTCCGTGCTGTCACTAATAATATGCACAGGGCAATACCAGGAAACTCATCTGCTGGAACACTCAGTGGTTCTGGTGACTGCCCCTTTCTGAGATGTTTTTTAAGTGTCTATTTGCAGCCACTTGGTCTTCCAACAAATTCTTTGAAGTCTTTTTATATCTAAGCCATTACTGCAGGCAGTGAACTGGGACTGGAAATGCCCTGAAACACCATTTACTGCTTCCAAGCACCCTCACCCCTCTGCCATGGGCACCAGGCTGCTGCTGCACACCAGGCTCCTGAGCCTGCCCAGCCAGGCCTTGGTTCTGGGTGGGTTTGGAATTATTTAATGGGAAAAGGAGCTGTAAAGAGCTGCCTAGCAAAATAAAGTGTTCATACAGTTCGTGGTGGGCTGGGTCAAGCTGCAGAGCTCTCCCTGGAGCTCTGCACACACCTCAGGGGCCTGAGGGGACACACAGCAGGCAGGACCCCCCCTGCCTTCAGCCATTTCACACATGACAGCTCTCACCAGCATCTCTTCCTCAGGGTCTGCTCCTGAGGAGGCCCTGTCTAGTCCACTGCTTGGTCTGTAGACTTCAAAAAGAAATGCCTAAATCTTCCCAGGCTCGTAAATCTGCCAGCTCCTGCACGCTCCCTAAACTCTCCTGATTGACTTGTTGGACTGTTAATTTCCTAAGAGGTTTCTCCCCTAAGGTTTCTTTTCCAGGGGCTAAGTTACAACGGTGCAGGAAGGGAGCACAGCCAGTGAGGGTGCTGCTTGAGACGTGACTCACTGCCCACAGTGGGCTCCTGCTTCTACCCCAGAGCCACGTCTCCACGGGCCCATCTTACGGGTTCTGGCTGCTACAAGAGCAGTCGGATGGTGTAGCCCTAGAAACAGCTTTGAAATTAAGCTAATGGGCTGTTTGTGTTCATCTTTTATTAATTACAGGCTGCCGAGCTTGAGGGAGATGCAGATGAATAGTGGCATACGTGTCACTGATCTCGCTGGCCCACATCTGCTCCCTGTGGCCAGCGTGGGTGAAGCGAGATGCTCCAGCCCTGCTGCTTCCAGGCACTTACACGTCTCCAGCCTCTCCTCCAGGAAGGAGATCTGCTCGCTCAGGGAGTCGATCCTGTCCAGCTGCTGCAGGGAGTGGGACAGGCGGCTGATGGGGTCGGCGCCGACGTCCTCCGGCGCGGAGGGCATGAGGTTGTGGAAAGGGGCCAGCACCAGCTGCAGCTTCTGCCGGGAGAAGGGGAGCCGTGAGGAGCACCCGGCGGGATGCAGCACCCTGCCCCTGCCGGGGTGCACCCTCTCACCAGCTCCCGGGGGCTCTGGTGGCGTTCAAAGAGCCGCTGGGCTGAGGAGCTGCTGCGTGGGCGCTGCCGGCAGCACGGAGCACAGCTGGGATCCCTGCGGCCAGCACGGCAGGAAAAACAGAGCTGGGGCAGAGGGAAACCCCGGCTGCAAACAGCCCCGGGGTGGGAGCTGGCTGAGAGGCCTCCAGCTGCAGCAGGGAAGAGAGCTCACCTGCTCCAGCGCTTCCACTCTGCTCTTCAGGTCGTTCATTTCTTCCTTCATTCCACTGGAGGCACCTGAAAAACACAGCCAAAAGAAGGTCAGCGAGTAAAAGCCCATTTGCCCGAGGTGAAGTGGAAGGTGCTGGGGAGAGACATCACTGCTGGGCTCAGGCCAAGCTCTGCTGTTTTCCACTCCCCTCCTAGTGAGCCCCTGGGGTCTGCCCTGCTGGGACCAGCCCCTTGGGGCACCAATGGGATCCAACGCCCGCTGCCAGCACTGGCATCTACTCCTGCTG
>NW_008594942.1:7630-8234 GCF_000691845.1 Merops nubicus | reverse complement strand
CCCGCCTGCTGAGCACCACAAGCCTCACTCGCTGCGGGAGCACCTGCAACAAAGCGGGGAAGCTTTCGGGCAGCGGGGCGACGCCTAAAGGCAAAGACCCCCGGTGCAGTCTGGCTGGGTGAGGTTGACGAGCGCCGGCTCTGCCCTGTCCCGTGGTGGGCACCAAGGCTCATCCCTGGGCGGGGATGAAGGCGAGTGGCTGGTGGGGCAGGTGTGGGCGGAGCCCGGCGATGCCCGTGCCGGCCCCAGCGCATTATTACTCACGGTACGAGTTTGAAGTGTCACAGCGCGTACCAAAAGTAATAATGGGCCGTGACCAGCGGCTGCTCCGCGCTCCAGACCCGGCCCCTGGCAAGGAGGATGACGAAGGAGAGAACAGCCACGTCCTGGAAGCCCCGTGCCACGGCCGTGTCACCCTTGCAGATGGAGCAGTGGCTGGATTTGTGCCCAGGGGAGGTGGTTTTGGGTGGCAGAGGGACTCCTGGGTGATGTGGGATAAAGCTGAGGGATTCTGGCTGTCGTCCCAGCTCATTTCTTGCCACTCCAGCCACCCTGTGAAGCGGAGTGTTAATCCCAGGTCTCACTGGAGGTCCCTGTGGCGGGG
>NW_008594942.1:0-7549 GCF_000691845.1 Merops nubicus | reverse complement strand
CGCAGCGGTAGCTCCCGGCCGTGTTGGTGCAGAGCTGCTCACAGCCATGGCCCTGCCCGGCACACTCATCCACGTCTGAAACCACAGGTCGGGCTCGGTGAGGACAGGGGGGCTGGGGACGTGCTTGCTGGGGGTGCAGAGGGCTCAGCCCCACCAGCAGGGTCCTGCTCCCCCCACTACAGCCGTGGGGGTGCGGTGGGACCCCCGACCTCCTGGCGTCTGTGCTGGGCACAGCTCTGGGTGCTCCCAGCACTGCATTTTTTTACGAGTGCCTGGGACATCCTTGCCGCTTGCACACGGATGGAGTAAACCCGGGTGAACCCCGAGGGGGGGTCTGGCCTCCTCCCCTTTGCCCCCTCCCTCCACAGAAGGGCCCGAAACCAAAGCTGTGGTCAGAAATGTCCCAGCTCTGCTCGGGCGGGCGCAGCAGCGCTCAGCTCTTATCCTGGATTTATGGCCAGGGTTTTGGTTCCAGCCGGCCGTGGTGAGGAGCTATCAGCCTTTCAAGTGTGTACAAAACCCAGTAACCTCTCCTCACACGGGGGAGTTATTAAAGCTGTTCCCACAAAGCAAAATGAGCTGAACCTGGGTGAATCTGTTTTAAGCAATGGGAAAAGAAAAAAAATCCTCTCCTTTCCCCCCTGCGCTGGAGCCGGAGCTGTCAGCGATGTGCTCAGCCCTGCCTGGCCCAGCCTGGGTCAATGCCACACGCTCCTCCTCTGCCCTACAGGGGGTGGAGAGCCAGGAAACGCCGTGGCAGGGGTTTTGCACCATGCTGCCAGAATTCCCCATGCTCTGGCAAACCCGCCTGGGCTGCTCTCGTGCTGGAGAGGAGCTCGGTGCGTAGGGATTGCCAGGCTCCCTCTCAGCCTCTGGATAGTTTCGGTGTATGGTTTTAGTCTCTGCAGTAAACGGGTGTCTTAGTTTACAGCAGGAGTTTACAAAGCCTGGGAGATGGGTCATTCCAGATACACGGTCTCCAGCTGACCCCACGAGGGTAACAGCTGCTCTGCAGAAAGCCTTTTGCTGGCTGCCTGGTCACAGCACAGCCTCAGTTCACACCGAGCCAGCGTGGAGCAGCAGCAGAGGGAAAACGTGGATGCCAGGGCTGCTCACAAGGGCTGGGAGCACCAGGGCAGCCAAAGGGAGGTCAGAGCTCCCCTGGGAGCCATGCTTCTCATCCTTCCTGCCCAGACCATCAGGCACTACTGCCCTGGAGTGACGTGTTGGGGTGGGTGTGTGGAGGGGTAATGCTCTGGTTCCCCTCCGTGGTCTGAGCAGCTCCAGGCGTGTGCCAAGGCCTGGTGAGGAGCCACGGTGCTGCTCCCTGTCCCTCCCCAAGGGGGTCGGTCTGTGGGCAGAGCCCCACGGCAGCCCTGCAGCTCCCTGGAGGAGGTCTCCTGGCAGCAGCAGGGCAGCCCTGGGAGCAGGCAGGGTGCCCAGTGCAGGCAGGGTGCCCAGTACCTGTCTGGCAGGCTGGCCCCGTCCAGCCGGGCGGGCAGGCGCATCTGCCGGGGAAGACGCAGCTCCCGCCGTTCTGGCACGGCACCCAGCACAGAGCTGTGGGACCAAACAGGAGTGCAGGGTCACCAGGCAGCTCTGGGGGTCCCCAGCTCCCTCCCGGCTCAATGTGGATGTGTGTACACACACGGCACACACACACCCCCTCCCCAAAACACACACCAACACCAGCCCGGGCCAGGACGCTGCCCCAGCACGGTGGGGTCGAGCTGAGCTGGGGGCACAGGACTGGGAAGGGAGGAAGAGGACCTTGGTTTTACAGCCTTGGAGAGGCCAAGGCACCTGCAGGCAGCACAGCCAGGAGGGATGGGGCTGAGGGGCAGCAGCAGACCCTGGGAAGCTCATCTGGGGACCAACCAGCTGCTGTTGTTTCGCATCTGGTTTGTGCTGTACATCACGATTGCCTCCTGAAAGCATTTCTCTTCCATTAGTGCTGATTTATATGGAAACTACTTACCCATTTTATTTATCCCCTGGTAACTATAAAGTTAATAAGCGATCCCAGAGGAAAAAGGCCTGTGAGGCAGCCGAGAAAGGCTGGGAATTAATCACAAATTGAACCACATTTGGTTGTGACGCTGAAAATTTAAATGCTTTCCTACAGGGAGAATCCTGATGGGCAGAGTGCCCGTAAATGAGCGAGCTGGCTGCTGGGGCCTCACCCAGGACCTGAGCTACTGGGCCTGGGGGCCTGAGGGAAGGACGAGTGCTGGCATGGGGTGGCACAGCAGCCTCTTACCTGTGTTGCAGCCAGGCGTGTGGCTGTTGGCTCTGCTCCCCCCCGGGCAGCAGGAGCCCATGGGCAGCTGCTTGTAGGCCTGCCGGTAGGCAACTCGGTAGAGGGTCCTGCAAGGCAAGGATGGGGCTGAGCTGGGGGGCTGAGAATCCACTCCAAAACCCCCCATCCTGCTCCCACCCCAGCGGGTCAGACCTGGGAGCCTCTGCCCCACGGACTGAGGCGGGACTCCCGGCTCCCGGTCGGTGCCTCTGGGACGGATCCTGCTCCCTCCCAGCGCCCAGGTGCCCAGCACAGGCAGCTGCCCTCACCTGTAGGTGCTGCAGAGGCGGTGGCCCTGGCAGGTGGTGAGGTAGGGCTGGTACACGGGCTGGATGTGGGACTCAGTGTAGGCGCCCACCCGGCTCCGCGGCGTCCCGGCACAGACCCTGCGGCTGCGGAGAGGGGAGCGGGTCAGACACCAGCCAAAAACCAACCCACTGCCTCTCCCCCCGGGGTAAAGGGGCTCTGCTGATTTACACCAGCCCAGAGGTGTAAATCTCTACAGAGGGCTCTTTAAATGGCGGTGGCTAATAAAGCTGGGGAGGGGTCTGGAGCACAGGTCTTGTGAGGAGCAGCTGGGGGTGCTGAGCCTGGAGCAAAGGCGGCTCAGGGGAGACCTTCTGGCTCTGCACAGCTCCTGCCAGGAGCCTGGAGCCAGGGCAGGGTCAGGCTCTCCGCCCAGGAAACAAGCAATAAGACAAGAGGAAATGGCTTCAGGTTGTGCCAGGGGAGGTTTAGGTTGGACATGAGGAAAACTCCTTCCCTGCAAGGTTTGCCCAAGGCTGTGCCAGGCTGCCCAGGACAGGGGTGGAGCCCCCACCCCTGGAGGGGTTTCCAAGCCGTGGAGATGTGGGGTGAGGGACACAGGGCAGTGGGGACCTGGCAGTGCTGGGGGAACAGCTGGGACTTGACCTGAAAGGTCTCTTCCAACCAAATGATTCTGTGATTCTAATTGCCTGATGCCCCAGGAGGTTACCTCAAGCTATTTCAGGGCAGTGACACAAATCTTGAGCACTGTGGGCTGCATGGGCCTATCCTCCCCAGCCCCTGCACAAAGGCACTGACAAGTCCTTGTCCACTCACCCTCACACTGTCCCTCTGTCCCAGGGGAGCCATTAGGGCCCAGATTTAGGGACAATTTACTCAAAGCAGTTCTATTTCCATCCATCACCTCCCTTCCCCTATAATCACTCACTTTCTGGGTGGAGTTTTCCTTTCTGAGACTTTTGCTCTCCAGAAACAGATTCCCCCTGTGGTCACCAAGACATTAATGTTTCCACAGGAAGGATCAAGCTCACTGCAGAAAAGTAGAGGCCAGATGAAAGTTGCCCTCTAGTCTTCCTAAGATAACTGTGATCCAGTCAAAAACATCCTCAAGGTTAACAGCCAAAGTGGTCTTGCTTAAAAAAATCCTTTTTTTCAACATTTTCCAGCCCAAGCAGGTCAGTCCCACTGAGGAACTCGTCGACTTGTCTCAGCCTCCCAGCACAATTAGAAACTAGAATAAAGAGCCTGGGAATTAGCATGGACATCAGATGGCTTCCATTAGCTCCTGAAAACTCCTCTCAGCCTCCCTGATTAAAGCTATAGAAGATGCAATATTTAAATGGCAATTGTTTGCTTTGCAAAAGGAGAACAAAGCTATAGCTGCAGCCCGTGCGTGCGAGCGAGGAATTCAGCCTGTGCTTTCAGTCACCACCAGAATGCAAGAGGTTCAATGCCAGAGGAGAGCATTTCAATGTAAAAACAAACTTTGCAGAAAATGTGAGCTGTTTCTGGGGGCGGGCGTTGAGCTCCTTTTTGGCTGGGGGAGAAACTGGGGCACCCAATTCTGGGTGACCCTGGGGGAGCTGAGCCCTGCCCAGGCTGTGCTGGGGTCCAGGGTGCCGTGTCAGACCTGTTTCCCAGAGAGGGAAAGGGAACTGCTGGAGACACCACTCCTGGGTTTGCAGGACCATGGACCTCAGCACCACAGGGAGCAGAATGCACAGGAGGCAACGACCCCCCCGGGGCTTTCATCCCCACATGGTGCATCCTCTCTGAGCTGGGAGCTGCAGCCTCCTCAGAAGGCTTCTTTGCAAGGCTCGATCCTGTGTGCATAGTTTTGTGCAAGGATGTGCTTGAAAGAGACAATAATAATTCATGAATTACTCAGGGCTTGATTAGGTTTTGACTCTCCTGGATGCAAAGCCCAGAGTGTCTCTGTGTCCCCTGCACGGAGCTGAGCAGAGCCGGGGTGTATTATCCAGGAGGTTTCTGTACTTCAGTGACAAAGCAAACACCAAAGGGCTCCCAGGAGGACCCAGCAGAACCTTCTCCCACCTCCTCTCCAGCCCAGCGAGCTTCCCTCGCCGTGATGCACAGGTGGGCACACCCACAAGATGCTGCCAAAAAAGGGGCTTACCCTGCCCGGGCAAAGCCATCCGCGCTGGTGGTGCTGAGGATGAGGAAGAGTCCCGGGAGGAGGCAGGCGGCGCGGGGCATGTCCTGGGCTCTGCAGCGCGGCCGCTGGGTGGGAAGCGCTGCCTCCTACCGCATGTTCCACCCGCCAGCAGGGAGCCCTGCAACGGAGAGAGGGGGCTGTGAACGCCTGGTGCCTGTCCCCCACCGGTGAGACCCGACAGAGCCCCGGGGACAGGGCCAGGGCCCCCTCCCGGGGGGGCACAGACCCTGGGGAGGGAGCGTGGGCTGGCAACAGGGCAGCGTGACATGCCACAGCACGGGGCAAGAGGGGACACGAGGGACCCCAGAGCCCCTGGCAAGGTGAGTGCTCCTCCAGGCACCGTGTCACCGGAGTGGGAGGGATTTACCCCTGGCCTGGCATGCAGGAGATGCTCTCCTGGCATCAAGGGCCAGCCAGTTGCTTGTCAAGTGGCAGGGAAGGGACCTGGGTCGCTCTGAAATATGCTGCCAGTTCCAGGCAGTGAGGGCAAAACAATGGCTGGTAGTTTCTTAATCCCTACAGTGTTGGAAAGCTGCATTTTTACCAAAATCTGATTTAAAATGTAAGTTCTTGCCAGACAAAAGTGTTGTAAGGTCCATGTGTACCATCTGCAGGGTCAGTACTAACCCAGGCACCAGCAAAGAGGCTTTTAGCAGAGGACAAATAGGAAACGAGGCTGAAGAAGATCAATAACAGTATCTAATTTAAACAAAAGAGTTGGCCTCCGGATGGCAGCAGTTAAAGGAGGAACAAATACAGAAACCCACCTTAAATACATGCCAGTTACAGAAAGAATCAGTCTATCTGCCTAAACCTTGAGAAATGCTGTAAGGGGAGGCAACACAACAAGCCCCATCTTTCTGAAACTGCAAATACAACGAGCTGCAAAGAAATCCCCTAAACCCCCCGGGTGATGTGGGGTGGGATTGGACTGGAGAGTTGCAGGTTCATTCCCAAATGCCTTTGGGATAATTCCTAACTCCAAGCCAAGCTGTTAGGAACAATCATCCCAAACCTGTAGACCCTGCAGGTCTCAAAGCCCTTCTCCAAGGCACTCAGATTCATCTTTTCCTCTGTGCAGGTGAAGAAATTGAGGCACAGAGAGGTGCAGACCCAAATCTGGAGAGAAACCAGCCCGGTGCCCTCCTGCCCCCTGTTATCCAAGGTCTTGTGTGTGTTTCTGTGCAGCGACAGTGCTGAGCTGGCTGAGCAGCCCCTTCCCCTCCTCACCCACCCAGGGACCCCCCAGCCACGTCCTCACCCTGCTCCTACCAGTTATTCCCACGGAGCCACAGCCCAGCAGGGAGCTGTGGGTGCCCAGGCCCATCATAAGCCCCATACAAGCCCAGCTTTGAGGATGTGAGGAGGATTTGGGTGACATAAAGCCTCTAGTCCTCCATTCTCCCCCAGACAGAGCAAACAAATTCATCTTCTAATGATGAATATGTGGTATCTCCACCACCAGGAAATCAAATCTTGGTTGACCTGCCAGCAAGTTTTTAAAAATATAGTGAAGAATCCTTTTTTTTCTCCCCAGTCTTCCTGGAGATGTCCCAGGGACACCAGTGAACAGAGACACTCCCCACTGGCCAGCCAGCCAGCTTTCCCAGGGCTATACTGGGACACATATTTTCTTCACAGTCACAGATCCCCAGACCAGCGACGCTTCTCCAGAAGCCTGTAAATCAAACTCTGCCAACCTTCTCCATCCTCCCACAGGATTCCCGTGACTGCTGTGGGACCTTTCTCTGTGGGGAAGGCAAGAATCACAGGGCACAAGCCTAAAATACAGGCGGTTTGTTTGTTCACTTTGAAATGGAGCAGCACTGCCCTACCTCGAGCGGTCAGAGTATCCCTCTGGGCCATAAAATTATGGTTGCTTCATACCAGAAAAAGTTTCAAAAGTGGAAAATGTGATAGTCTATGCTTGTCTTTTTGATGAGTTTATTGAAATCAGCCTCTTGAAAGACACTGAAGATCTTCCAACCTGTTGCAAGTACCTATTCTCTTATAAAGCACATAACCTAAGGAAAATCTTTTCATGCATAAGAAAAATAAAGAGATTTTTGTCACTGCCTTTCTAGTCTCTCAAATGAAGAGGTGAAGCCCCATGGTCTGGCAAGTGAAACTGTGTGGTTGCATCTGAGCTTTTGCTGTTTCATGGGGAGGAAAGTCTCCTCTGCTTCCCACGTGCTCCTGTGAGGCTGGGGGTCCCTGTCTGCCAGCCAGAAACGTTCCCCTGACTCCCCTGACTTCTTGCCTGACCCGCTGCAGGAACCAACGGGAAAACACAACCCCCCGTGGGGGTGAGCAGTGCTTTGTCCAGCTCTGCCCACGAAACCAAGGCTAAACTCCAGCTGATGACAGCAGCAGGAGCCGGGGGCTGTCTGCAAAGAGGCGCAGGAGAAGCGAGTGCCTGGGGAGGATGCGGCCAGCCTCAGGGGAACACCGCAGGGATGCTCTGCCCAGCCTGGCCCGCTCCTGCAGGTGACACCGCTGCTCCCAGCCCCATGCTGGAGACAAACCCTCCTGGAGAGGGGCAGCAGCAGCAGGGAGATGGATTTCCCCTTACAAACCGTTCTCTACGCAGGGGGGGATGCGGGACCCGCGGAGCACGGGCACGGGGATGCGGGTGTGATGGAGCAGGGCACGGGGACGAGGGCACGACGGGGGTGGGCGCAGGGAGGGGGCACCGCGGGGTGGGACACAAGGAGGGGGACACCGCGGGGGTAGGGCACACGGAGGGGACATCGCGGGGGTTTGGCACCGTGCGGCTGGGCGCAGGGACAGGGGGATCACGGAGCGGG
>NW_008594941.1:0-3881 GCF_000691845.1 Merops nubicus | reverse complement strand
GCCGCCTCGACGCCCGGCGCTGGCGACCTCCAGCAGTACTCAGACTCGGAGAGCACGAGCCAAGCCAGGGGGGCGGACCTGGCCAGAGACCGAACGGACGAGGGGAAGGCTGCCCAGGACTCTGCCTCGCAGCCTAGCGTGAAACCAAAGAAGAGGAGAAAGAGCTACAGGAGTTTCCTTCCGGAGCAGAGCGGTTACCCTGATACGGGTTCCCCCTCTTCCCCTTGTCCAAGGGGTTCATTAAAAGCATCCGCGGTGTCTTGCAGCAGTACCGGGCTGCCTTAGCAGGGGCCAATATCCCAGAGTGGACAGAGGACAAATAAACGGTCAGGTTAGGGACAGGCAGGTGCAGGGGAGAAGGGAAAGCAGCAGGAAAAATTGGCAAATGCTGTTACCAGTAAACTGGCTTTTCTCCTTCCAGCTTTTCTTCCTCAGCTTGGTTTGTTCCAAAGAAGGTGGTAGGCCTGATTGCTCCTCCGAGGAAAGGTTGTCTAAGCATGAATAACTCTTTGCCCCCAGCCCTTCTTCCTTCCCCCTGCCCCCATGTATGTGCTCCTCTTGCGAGTTTGACCCTGCAGTGGTAAGATTTGAGACCTGCACAGAAGCAGTCTTGCAGCCACATTCCCTCTGCACTTTCATCTCGGGGCACCTTTCCACACACGGACTCTTCCCACCCAGCACTACCCCCAGCAGTCTGTTCTGGTGTGGGCCAAGCCAGGAGAAGCGATGGCCGTAGTAGCTGGAAGTGATGGGCAACGCCCTCCGGGCTCTCATTTTTCTCAGCGTTACTGTGGGTTTTGTAGAAGTCTACCCCAGCTTCCGTGGACTTCAGACATTGGGTTGTGTTTGCATTGGGGTTGTCTACACCACACGGAGTTGCTCTGGTCTTGGTTGTTCACCAGTAGTTATGGGGTTCTTCTGACCAGGACTTGGCAGGCAGAACCCGAGGTCTGCACTAGCACTTGTGCTGCGGGGTTTCCATCCAGTCCCGGTCCATCTTGTGGAAGCAATTCTAGCCATCCTCACTTCTTTTTCGCCAGAGTAAGGCAAACTTCCCTGTCCCCACCACGCATGCCTGTCTTCTAGAAATACAGGGGATTCAGAGTTCTGCCCTTGTGACTTAGGTATCCACATCTTTGGTCCCCAGCCATCCTGGCTGTCACACAGCACTACCCCTACCCATGGATCCCCTCCTCACCTGGGCAGGGTGCAGCGAGCGATCCTGGGGCACGTTGTAGATCCAGCAGCTGGTCTGGACAGTGACCCTGGCACAGCTGCTGCTGCTCTTGGCCTGTAGGTGGGTGTTTCAGAGCTGTTTGAGCCAGGGTCACCCAAGGGAAAGGAGCTGTTGTGTCATGACATGGTCCTGTTGTAGCAGCAGCAGCTTGTGACTGTTCTGTACTGTTACTCAGCCAGCAACTGGAGCACATCACACACTGGTGGGAACTGGTGCTGGTTCCTTCCCTCACCAGCCACTTGTGGGCCCAGCACCTACTACCCCTCATCTCCCCTGCAGCGAGGTCAGCCCACCTTTCAGCAGCACGGGCTGTCTGAGCTGGTGACCTGTGAGCACTTTGAAGCAGTAACTTGTCAGAATCTCCTGGTCAAGGCACCTTCCCGAAGCCTCAATTTTTCTGTGTGCATGCACTTATTTTCACTTCTGGTGCTGGGAGATCACACTCCAGCACTGCTGCATTTGCCCAGCGTTTAGGCGTTGGAGAAGCAACCCCTTAGCATCCGTGTGGAGCAGGGAGAGTCCGTTGGTCCTTCCGGGCAGCACGGGGAGATGGTGGTGCCAGGCCTCCTGCCCAGGAGTCTGGCTGAGCAGCCGGCTCTGCCAGCAGTAAGGATGGAGCCAAAACCCTCCTTTGCTCTTGCTCAGTATGGCTGTGCCCCTTCCCCAGGATCTGGCCACCTCATTTTGAAAGGGAACAGCAGGCAGCTCTCAGCACCTCTGCACAGTGCGTTCTGCTCCTTGAAACGTCAGGGTCTGCACCCAAATCCCCCCATCCCCCCTCCTGCACCTGCTGCTACCTCCATCTGCCCTGGGACGCTCCAGAGCCAGGGGGTTGGCTGTGCAGAGCTCTCCTCGTGCCCACCACCCTTTGCTGCCAGGATTTTGGAAGGCACGTCCTGCTCCCTGTGCTCTGGAGGATGCAGGGTTTGGCTGTGAACGAAGCCCTGGCCTGCAGAGCTTTCCAGGCACTGGTGTGCAGGTGGCTCTGGCTCTGCTGGGGCACAGGGAGCCCTCCCTGCCCGGCAGCAGTCTGGCAGCGAGGCAGAGCACAGGGAGATGCTCTGAGCCCCGGGCAGGGCGGCACAAACTGCCCGTGGAGCTCAGGGCTGTGCTCGGGCTGCGGCTGGTGCTGAATGAATGAACCCCTTTGAGCGAGGAGTGGCGGTGTCCCCAAAGTAAAGGGGCCGACTGGGGCAGAGGGGTGAGGCTGCTGCTTCAGGGCAGGGGAAGGGCAAGCAGGGAGCTTTTCATTAAACCTCTTGCTCACCAGACAAACTTGTGGTCGGTGATCTACAGATGGTGATTATCCCTGGTGCCAGGCTGTGCCTGTCCCTAACCCCACCAGCCAAGGAGGGAAGGAGAAAACCCTTTAGGGGCCGAGATGCAGCAGGGGCTGGGAGCATGGAGGAGCTCTGGGCTTCCCTGCTTTGCCCACCCTTCACTCCCCACGGCTCTCATCTCACGGGGATGTTGGTCAGCGGGGGCTGCTCAGGCTGCCCACCTTGGGAGAGCTGCTCCAATCCTCCCCTTTGCCCAAGAAGTCTCTTTGTTTCCTCTGGTCATGATCAAGACCTTTGCACAGATTCCTGGAGCTTCCTCCTGAGGAGGTGTGTACTGGCCTCCCAGGGGGGGCTGCTGCTCCCTTGCCATGTCACTTGCTCTCTGTAGCTGGCTGTCCCAGACCGAGGCGTGCACAGAGGTTTACAGATTTTCTAAAGCTTTTGATAATGTGAAGCTCCTGGGTGATGAGGTTTGGTGGTGAGCACACTGCAGCTATGTAATTTTTTCGTGTATGTATGTAATATTTAAGGGTAACAAAATTTAAAAGGCTAAAACCTTAAAAAAGAAAAAAAAAAATTTAAAAACACACAAAAAAAGCCAAAGCATGATGCATATTGTTAGCCTTAAAACTGGCTACACGACTGTGTGATGTACAAATGAGAGCAGCCTGTAACTGTTTTAAGTGCTGGGGTTGGGGAAGAAGCATTACAAAATCAGTTTGTAGCCTTGACTCTGTACAGTATTTAATGAAAAAAAAAAAAAAAAAAAGAAAACAAACCCACAAAAACCCGACCTGACTATCGAGGCCATGCTTAGAGGTGTGTCGTTCACGTGCAGATGTGGATGCTTGGTTGCTTACGATATATGTATAAAGTGCTGTGTGACCATTAAAACTTTTTTTACCTGCAGAATTTTTTTGTGTTTGGCTAACCAAGGTGTAATAAAGGAGGGAAGATGACTTGCCATTAAATTTTGCCTCTGTGAGTAGTTCTGACTGTGGTCTCTTTCTTTCCCCCTCCATGGCACATTTTTAGAGCTTGGCCTGGCTCTGGTGTCCAGCCCTGTGCCAGGGGCTGGGCTGGATGAGGTCCTGCTGGCTGAAGTCAGTGGCCTGAAGAGGGCAGCGAGTCCAGAGGGAACCAGGCAAGTCTGGCAGCGAGAGGCTGCTCCAGGGCTCTGCATAAGCCCCAGAACCCTGATTTGCAGGCCTTTTGTGTTTTTTTTTTTTTCCCCTGGTCTTTGGGGGTGCATGGTGCACGCAGGCTGCCCCGTGTGTGCTGCAGTATGGCTGGTGGCTTAGCTGGCAGATGGGGCCAGAGCTGGGGAGAAGCACTGAGGAGGTTTTACCACAAATCCTGGGGTC